>NC_056725.1:493857177-493974045 GCF_019279795.1 Protopterus annectens | reverse complement strand
ATATT
The DNA here is from genome assembly GCF_019279795.1 of Protopterus annectens. Lineage (NCBI taxonomy): Eukaryota > Metazoa > Chordata > Ceratodontiformes > Protopteridae > Protopterus > Protopterus annectens. Next base: position 493,974,040 of record NC_056725.1, on the reverse strand, counting down.
TCCCCCCCCAAAATTTTCCCCCAAAAGGGGGTGGGAAAAGGGGGCCATTTGGGCCCCGGGCCAATTAGGGGGAAAAACCCCCTTTTTCCACCAAATTTTTAGCCCAAAAGGGGGAAATTTAACCCCCTTTGGGAGGTAGTGGGTGCAATAGCCCCCCCCGCACCCCCCCCCCCCCCCCCCCCCCCCCCCCCCCCCCCCCCCCCCCCCCCCCCCCCCCCCCCCCCATCCAAACACCCCCTTGATGGTAGGCCATCACAAAAAGTCCAAAAAACACTGCCGGGGCATGGGAGTGAGGGCCAAACAGCCCCCACCATTGCCAAGGCCTGCACAGACACAGCATGACTCGGAGGAGGAACAACCTGAGCCTGCCCCAGTAGGCAGAAGGAGGCGTGCCCAGTATGCCTTGGCCTTGGCAAAGAGGCAACGCATAGCACATACACTGACTCAGTAGGAGCCCTGGAATTGACACCTCTCTCTGACTCACACATACAATAAAAGGGATGCCTAACTTGACACTACCTGTTTTCAAACATGTATAGGGGGTGTACTATGTGTAGCCAACATAGGCAGCCCTGCAGCACCACCTGAGGCATGATTGCCCTATTTTAAGCAATATAAAGCAATGCTAAGCACATTTTACCACTATTTAGTATATTTAAGCACAATTGCATGGAGCTGCGCACCGCGCAAACTAGCGCAATGTTGAGCAATGTTGGGCAATGTTGGGCAATATTGGGAAAAGTTGGGCAAAGTCAGGCAAAGACGAGCAAAGGTGGGTAAACACGCTCACACCTGTTTTACTGTTCCTTAACCAGTCAGGTCTGCCCAGGAGGAAAATAAAAAGCAGTGACAGGGCTCAAACTCAGGATACTGTGCACTATAGTCACAGTACTGAACCACTAAGCCATGACAGCATTTCACTAGCACAGACACAGCCAGACAATTGTAGACTAACGCAAACACAAACAAATGCTGTATCATGCCCTCTGAAGAGGCATATGTTTAACTTCCCCCTAGGCCTATGCAGACAGATAATAGCAGGTCAGGCAGTGTGATGTGGGTTGGGTAGGCTATAAAGTCACAAACTAATATATGTGAAGTTGGAAGCTAAGATCTGTAGTACAGTAGTATGTCTCAAGCCAGTACGATAGGCAACAGTACAGACTGAAATGGAGTACGTGACATAGCAGTGCAGGCCTAGCAAATGTGTATAAGTGTCAGGTGAACCCCTCATCCTATATACACCCACAATAACAATCAGGTGTGTCCCCTGGGTAGAAATGTACAAATAATAGTTGTCCCCACTGTATGTAGAAATGTTAATAAGTCTATGCAAAGTGACTCATGGAATCCCTGCAGGCACAGCATGCTTCCTGTTGATGTACAACACAAAGGTGAGCCCTGAAGTAAAAACCAACTTGATTTTTCACACACATATAGTATATATGTCCATACTGTGCATGCTCACACACTTAAACAAATTTAGCAAATTTCGGTCAGCAACATACTGAAAGGTCATACTGGGCGTGATCACACACTTAAATTTAGCAAATTTCAGTCAGCAACATACTGAAAGGTCATACTGGGCATGCTCACACACAAACAAATTTAGCAAATTTCAGTCAGCAACATACTGAAAGGTCATACTGGGTGTGCTCACACACCAACAAATTTAACAAATTTCAGTCAGCAACATACTGAAAGGTCATACTGGGCATCCTCACACACTTAAATAAACGAAGCAAATGTCAGTCAACAACATACTGAAAGGTCATACTGGGCATGCTCACACACTTAGGCCATGTCTGAGTACATCAGTGGGCCACACATATCTGGCAGTTGCAGTTCTTACCCCAGAAACTTGTCACTATTCACCAATCTTGCTTTGCGGACACAGTTATATGAAAACAGACCCATATAATATATTGGACTCCTGTCATAATCAAACTATGTACTGCAAGTACTTGAGGTGTTCAAAGAAAGTGAAAATTCGAAAAAGATCAATAAATCTCCGATCAGTATCATCAATAAACAATGAGCACTTCTAACATTTTCCAGTCCATGTTCTGGCAAAAATATTGTCAAAGAGTCCATAGAGAACCATAAAGCTTTCTTTTGCTATGTCATAAATATCAATGTAAACTCATATATGTTCTGAGTCAGTGCAAACTGTAAATGAATACATGTACATGACTGACATTGCCAACATCTTGTCAGACAGGTTCATACATATTTACCCCCCTCTCACTGAGAAAAGGGCCCATTATCATACCTGGAGATTGTGAAAACCCAGAAATCACATATACAATGGTTAAACAGCACTTTCCAAACCTAAAAACATGGCGTCTATAGGATGGCATGGCTGTGTCATATGTGAACTCCAAAACAAACAGACCCTGCACCTGAACAGTCTGTTGAGACTCACCCTCTGTACAGGATATGAAACTGTTGAATGTGTTACAGCAACGTTTGGCATACTCCACAAGTGTTGGTGTACAACAGACCATGGGAACTATTGTCTTATAAGCCTAATAAGCTTGATCTGCAAGGCCATGGAGTCCATCATTATGGAACTCATAAACAGAGCTATTGGGAGCCTACAAACATCCACACCTACCCATTTTGGTTTGGTCAGGAGCAGATCATGGTTCCTAAACCTGCTAGACAGTTTTCAAGGCAGTTATCCAGGACATACATAAGTGAAATGAGCTATACACGGCCTACATAGACCTTGAAAAGCCCTTTTCCAACATCCCAGACACATGTCGTATCCACACAATCAACAACCAGTGCATAAATATGTATGTCATCTGATGGATTGCCAACTGAGGCACAGATAGATCCCACAAGGTAAGAATTGTGGTCTCCTGTTCAAGCTGGTAACAACTGCTGTCCCCCATGGCTCAGTCCTGGGCCCCCTCCTGTCTGGTGTATACTTTTCAGAAATACAGTCAAACACACGAGGGCTATATTTAGCAAAGTTTGTGGATGACAGCAAAAAAGTTGTCATAATCGATGTTTGGGACAACAGAGACATCCTAAAATAGGGTCTCAGTCAGACATACGTGGTGTCAAAATTATGGCCTCGAGCTACAGTCATACAAATACCACATAGGTGCCAACACCCTAAATATGGAGGTGATAATAAGGGATCTATGGACACATGTGGATAGTCATCTCTACTTCCAGAAACACATTCACAAAGTGGTTAGAAAATCATGCTATGTATTCCCACAAACTGCGAAGGTCTTTGCATGTAGGTCAAAGGAGGTTCCCTCTACTCATCAGTCATCAGACCCATCAGAGAGTACCACAACACACTTGCGATGAATCTGACTATGCACCTTCAGCACTGACCAGACCACCTTCAGCACTGACCAGACCACTGAAGTACCTCAACAAGAGGATTACTGGCCTCAAACAGTTGCCCCATGCAACAAGTCTGAATTTAACTCAGTCTGTACTCTGTTGCATACTGTCTACTCAGGAGATCTCTGCCCAACAGACAGGTCCATGTCCAATGCAGAACTGATGTACGTGCGCTATCTGAAATAAACCCAAGCTCACTGTACCACATGCTCTAGGGATATCATCATCACTACATTAAATAGAACATGTTAGAGGGATACATTACTAACTCACAGACTTCCCTTGCTTTGGAACAGGCTCCCAGCCAACATTAAGCTGAGACCCTCGCTGACACTCTTCCAGAGGAGCCTTGATGAGTGTATGTGAAACTGAACTGTCACACCATGGATCACTTCATCAGCTCTACTACACAGAGGCCTAGGGAACTAACTCCATGGGTGGTGATAGCTGCACACTCTGGCCATACTAATATATGCCTTCAGGCAGATAGCCTATTACCTACCTATGTACCTATGTATATATATATATATATATATATATATGTAGGGGGAACACAGTATAATAAGCCAAAGATGGATGGGCAGAGATGTGTGTAAGAGGGTGACCATGACAGGGAGCCATCCAGGACTGTCCCAACCAGCACACATCCCAATGGCACGAAAGACATGAGGTGCACATCTCTCCCACTGTACATAACAGCCACCAGTATCTGTAAGCATTACAGTGTATGTGGTCCATGTGCCTGCTGTACAACATGACTGTACAATGAAGTACACATCTACTATCTGTAGACATGTACCTGTCACATAGCTTCATAGGTATGTAGTAAACTATCTCCATGAAGGCATATATCAGCCTCATAAGTTGTGCAGCTTTCACCACACCATTGGGTAGTCTCCCAAGGTCTACTTCTAATAGTTAGTACCCTAAGCCCCTTTGTAGTGGGGCTGCTGATGTGATGCCTGGCATGAATTGTCTGTTTTCCATCCACTCATAAAGGTTCCAACTGAAGAGTGTCAGCGAGGGGTTCCATCTGATGTACATTGGGACTCTGTTCCACAGTAAGGCAAGTGTCTGGGATGGTACTCTATCCCACCAGCATTTTGTATTCATCGTTGTGATGAGGTTCATATCCCTGGAATGTGTAGGGCGACTCAGTGTTGTTATCTGTAGATGGAGCATGTTCAACAGTTATGTGCTGGACATTGCTCTGTATGTTAGGCAGAGTGTGCCTCTGAGTAGGCGGTACACAATGAAGAACAGATCTAGTTTTACGAGTTGTGTTACATAACATAATTGTTTGAGGCCAGTAAACCTCTTGGTGAGGTACCTATGTGGTCTCTACAGCTGCTGTATATGCTAAGTCGAGTACATCCAAAATGGTGCACTGTACTCAATGATGGGTCTGATGACCTAAGAGTAGAGTGCCAACACTACCTCTTTGGATCCTGATGCAAACCCTTTGTTGATTAGGTGGGCCACATAGGATCTCCCAATCACTTTGGCAACATGGTTGTCAAAGAAAAAATGACTATCTACTTGTGTCCCCAGATCCCTTATCACCTTGTCATTTTTAAGGGGGTAACACCTATGTGGTAGTTTGTGGGTATTTTGTTTTCAACAAAGAGGATCACTATGCATTCCTCCACAGTGAGCTTGAGGCCATGATTCTGACACCACACATCTGTCTCATAGAGTCCCTTCTGGGGAATATGTCTGTCATCCGGGGATTCTATTATGGAAAACACTTTACAGTTCCCAGCAAACTTAGTCAACCACAACCCTCCTGTGTTGGCATGTACATTTGAGAAGTCTATACCAAACAGGAGGGACCCCAGGACTGAACCCTGGGGGACACCAGTCATTACAGTGTAGAGTCTGACATGTAGCCAGCAACTCTTAATGTGTGGGATCTATCTGTGAGCCAGTTTGCAATCCATCTTGTGATGTATGGATTCATGGCCAGGTTGGTGAGTTCATCTATGATACCTGACTGGGGAATAGTGTCAAAGGCCTTAGCGAGGTATAGGTAGGCTGTGTTGAGTTCATTTCAATCATCTCTAGCCTGGGTAACTGTCAAAGAAATCCTCCCAGTTCAGGAGGTGTGGTCTGCATTTGACAAACCCAAACTGGGTGTGCTCAACTGTGTGAAGGTTCCCGATCTCTGTATTGTTGACTTCCATTATGATTGGCTCCATTGCCTTGCAGAACACTCGTCAGGCTCATAGAGCATGAATGCCAAGGGTTTTGTGGCCCCACCCTGTGGAGTGTGAAGAACATTGCTATGAAACATTATATGGGTACATATCCTGTAGAGAGCATGTAGAGAGAGGAGTAGGCATCCTTGATGAATATGGTACATCCTCACCCTATGTGCTATGATTCAGGTTCTGATGCTGGAAGGTATGGAATGAGTAGTATCCTGGTAGTGCTGGTGTGCTGTCTGGAGCCTTGAACTAGGTTTCTGTTACTGCACAGATATCAATATCCTCCATAATGAGAAGTGCCTCGAGTGTGTGCTTCTGGAGGCTGAGACTTCTGGCAATGAGTAGCATTTAGCTCACTTTGTGGTTATTTGTGTTGGTTACATGGTTTGGTTTATCCTGCATGACCGGTGTTCCACACCTGAAGTCAGCACCTCATTGGTCCCATCTGACCATAAGCTAATTACCCTACATATATATATATATATATATATATATATATATATATATATATATATATATATATATATATATATATCCCAAACAGAACCAAGACGCTATCCTGCAAGAAAAGGAAGCCAATCTGGTGTTCCCCTGCCATAAACAAACTGCACAACAGAAGGAAGAAACTGTTGCAAAAGAGGGTAAAATCCCATGAGGGGAGGAGCTCCATGGTCAACATCAGTAAGAAGCTGTGATCCCTGATAAAATCCTCCAAAGCTAGTTATGAAAACAAAATCGACACTGATTCTAAAGACAACCACAAAGCATTCTATAGCTATGTCAAGAATCTCAATGGCAACACTCAGATCTGCTCTGAGTTACAGCACAATGGCACTAAATATGCAGACCCAACTGATATTGCCAACATCCTGGCAGATAGGATCAGTGCTAACTTTACCCCCCTCTCACCCATGAAAGAGCACATCTCTATAACGGAAGACTGCAAAGTTGCTGTCACCACGGTTGCACAGGTAAAAAACACTCTCCAAAGCCAGGAACACAGCATCCATTTGACCAGATAACATCCCAGGCTGTGTTCTACACAAACTACAGAACGAACAGACACCACACTTAAGTACCATGTTCAGTCATAGCCTCACCTCAGGCTTTGTGCCAGCTGAATGGAGCACAGCGACGGTTATCCCACTACACATGGGGGGAGCCACCATGGACCCCAGGAACTAGCGCCCCATTAGCCTGATGAGCCTGCTCTGTAAGGCCATGGAATGTCTCATCATATAACTTATAAAGACAGACATTGGTAATCTCCAAACTCTGGACCACAACGATGTTGGGTTTGTAAAAGGCAGATCATGTCTCCTAAACCTGATAGACATCATTGAAGCAGTCACCAGAACCGTAGACAAGGGTAAGGTGGTTCACACAGCCTATGTAGATCTTGCCACGGCTTTCAACACCATCCCCCACTCTGGAATTATAGATAAATCCACTAAACTAAGTATAAATTGCTATGTCACAAGATGGGTTGCCAACTGGCTCACTGACAGAACACACACTGTGAAAGTAGCAGACTCCAAGTACGACTTTGGACCAGTGACAAGTGCAGTACCACAGGGTTCAGTCCTGGGTCCTGTCCTGTTTGTTATCTACTTCCCTGAAGTAAACTTTAACATGGAAGGTCTGTGGCTAATGAAGTTTCCAGATGACTGCAAACTAGGAGCCATAATTGAAACTACTAAAAATGTGGACATCCTACAAAAGGGCCTTACTGAGACAGATGCCTGGTGTCAAAGCCATGGCCTCAAGCTCAATGCCAAAAAGTGCATTGTCATCCCCTTTGGTAAAAACTCTGTAGCCATGAACTACAACATAGGCGGTAGTATACTTAGCACTGAAAGTGTGATAAGAGACCTTGGGTCACAGGTGGACAGTGGACACACCTGTGATAATCACATCCCCACAGTAGTCAGGAAATCCTTCTATATGGCACACCTCATCACAAAAGGTGTCTCATGCAGAATAGAAGAGGACATTGTTCCCCTCTACTCATCACCCACTAGATCCATAATAGACTACAACGCCCCTTTTGCTATGTACCTCACAAGACATCTACAACAACTGGAAAGCCTGCAGAAATACCTCACAAAGAGCATTAGCAGCCTTAAATACATACCATACACAGACTTCTCAAAATGCTCCAGCTGTACTCTCTCGCATATCGCCTACTCAGAGGTGATCTCTGCCTAACATACAAAGCTATGTCAAATACAGAGCTGTTGGACATGCTCCACTTAAAACACTCATAATCCCTCTGATCTTCGGCCCCAAAACCCAGAGTGATATACAGAAGGAAGGGGTGCATCCATTTACCTTATGGATACCCACACCTTCAGGTTAGTGGCACAGCATGAGGTCTTGGAGACCATGCAAGTTCAACTAACATTGGGCAAAGCTGCTTATCAGATTATAGCCTGCTACAGATAACTTAGCTTGTCTCAGGAACCTCACTCAGTATTCCTGAGAACAGTGGAAAATATAAAGGTCCTACCAAACACCATTATATGAGGAGATTACAACTACCCAAACACTGACTGGGAGAATTACTCATGTACAACATCCTTTGTCCAATGCTTTCTAAAATTTAAAAACTCAAATGCCCTGGAACAGCTGGTCACCATGCCCACTAGAGGTGACAACATACTGGACCTGATCATCACCAACATGGGGTACCAGTGTTCCACAACAGAGATAAACCCCTCGCTGGTAATATCAGATCATAAAGTAATCACACTGGACATCCACATCCCACCCCCCCAGTCAAGGAAACCATTGTGAAGAAATTTTCAAAAGCAAACTGCACACTTCCCAAGACCAAAGTGGAAAGTTCCAGAGCCCCCTTGCTATAGGATAATGCTATACAATCTGCAGAATCATTTACAAGTGCATTCTATGAGCATCTACAGGGATGCATGGATCAAGACATCCCAAATAAAACCAAGACGCACTCCTCCAAAAATAAGAAACGAATCTGGTGGTCATTGCCCATAAATAAGCTATACAACAGAAGGAGGAAACGAACACATGATAGAGCAAACTTGACAAAAGGAAAGGCATCACTGATCATTATTAGGAAGAAACAATGATCACTCATAAAATAATCCAAGGCCAGCTTCTAAAGACAAATTGCCAAGGAATGTAAGAATAACAACCACAATGCCTTCGTTAGCTATACCAAACATTTAGGTGGCAACTCTCAAATATGCTGTCAGCTACTGCAAAATGGCAAAAAATACACTGAACCAACTGACATTGCCCACATCCTGGCAGACAAGTTAAATGCAAACTCCCCCCCATCACCCCCAAAAGGGCATGTGTCCATCCCAGAAGAATGCAGAGCCCCAGACTTCATGGACATGCAGGTAAAAACAGCCCTCTCCAAAGCGAAGAACACAGCATCAATGGGACTGGATGGTGTCCCAGGCTGCGTCTTACACCAGCCCCAAAAGGAACTACACCCTCACCTACATTCACTGTCCAGACTCAACCTTGCCACAGGCTATGTACCCAAAGAATGGCATACAGCAACAGTCATCCAGCTCCACAAAGGTGGTGCCACAACAGAACCTGGAAACTATTGCCCTATAGGTCTACTCAGCCTGGTCTGCAAAGCTATGGAGCAAATTATCATGGATCCCATAAACAGAGACATTGGGAACCTCTAGACACTGGACTCTACCCAACCTGGCTTTGCTAAAGGCAGATCCTGCCTCCTAAACCTAGTTGACTTCTTTGAAACAGTTACCAAGGACACAGATGGAGGTGAAAGTAGTCCACACAGCCCACCTGGACCTCACTACAGCCTTTGACACCATTCCCCACTCTGGCATCATGGACAAGCTTACCAGCTTGAACATTAACACCTATGTCACAGGATGGGTGGCCAACTGGCTCACAGATCAAACACACATGTTCAGAATTGCGGGTGCCATGTCCGACTCTAAACCAGTCACAAATGGCATCCCACAGGTCTTGGTCCTGGGACCCCACCTGTTCAGTAGATACTGCTCAGAGGTACAGGCAAGCACAGGAGTATGGCTGAACAAGTTTGCAGATGACTGCTAACTGTGGTCCATAATTGACTCTACGGTTGACACAGACATCCTCCAGAAGGGTCTTACAGAGACAGATACCTGGTGTCAAAACAATGCCCTCAAGCAGAATGCTAAAAAATGCATAGTCATCCCCTTTGGATAAAACAAAGTGCACACAAATTACCACATAGGTGGTAATCCAGTATGTACAGAGAATGTAATTATGGCCCTGGGGACCCAGGTAGATAGTAAACTCTCCTTTGATGATCACATTGCCAAAGTGTTTAGAAATTCCTTCTATGTAGCCCACCTAATGTAACCCACTTTGTCTAGTCTGATGATGTCACCATCCTACAAATATACCTGTGGAAAGAAGAAATCCCAGTAATGTGTATAGCGTGTCGTGTTAATGCGTACTCTTGTAGTTAGGTAGGGTTTTGAATCCTGCACTTGACACATGTATGAGAGTATGTGTGTGTCTTCTTGAAGAGGAGCAGCCTTTTTGGAGACTACTAAAACACCCTAAAAGTGGTATACTTATCTTTGTCAAGTCTGATGATGTCACCATCCTACAACTATACCTGTGGAAACTAAAGCATCCAGTGATGTGTGTAGCACATCGTGTTAATGCATTCTGCTCTAGTGTTATAAAGTTGTTAGGTAGGGGTTTGAATCCTGCACTTGCCAACTGTATGAGTGTGTGTCTCCTTGGAGAGGAGCAACCTTTTTGAAGACTACTGAAACACCTTAAAAGTGGTATACTCATCTTTGTCAAGTCTGATGATGTCACCATCCTACAAATATACTTGTGGAAAGGAGCACTTCCAGCAATGTGTATAGCATGTTGTGTTATTGTGTACTGCTCTAGTATCATAAAGTAGTTAGGTAGGGGTTTGAATCTTGCGCTTGCTAACTGTATGAGAGTGTGTGTCTCCTTTGAGAAGAGCTTCCTTTTTGAAGACTACTGAAACACTTTAAAAGTGGTATACTCATCTTTGTCAAGTCTGATGATGTCACCATCCTACAAATATATCTGTGGAATGCACAGCTCCCAGTAATGTGTATAGCGCGTCGTGTTAATGCATACTGTTCTTCTATCATAAAGTAATTAGATAGAGGTTTGAATCCTGCACTTGATGATGGCGTGTGCTCCACGTGTGTGACACTGTTGGTCAATGTGATGTGGGTTTTGCTTTTACTACTGTATGACATATCACAATGACAACAGTATGTGCATTACACATCAGGTAGCTGTGTTGCAAATACATATACATACATGTGACCTCAATTATTTCATAGGTGGGAACCGTGCTTTCTCCATGAACACATCTGTTATCTTTGCCAGAGTGTGCTGCCGCTTTCCAGACCTTAGGTCACATCTGTATGCTTGTGACAAGCCCAGCCACTGCAGTGATCCCTGGCCTAGGTCATCAGTGTCACGCACACTCATTACAGTTTCTATTGAATAGTGTGAGTGAGGGTTTATGCCTGAGGTATATTTGAAACCTGTTCAAAAGCAGCAAAGTCTGTCAAAGATGGCTATTTATTATAGGTGTGCAACAACCTTTGTGGATATGCATGCAGACCCCTTATTGCTTATATGATCCACAGAGGGATTTCCAAAACCCTTTGGAAATGTGATTATCAAAGGAGAGATGATGTAACACATGGCTCTATGTATGCATCGGTACCTGTTCAACATTTTGGGGGCTACTACCTATGTGGTACTCTGGGGATACTATGTTTTGTAAAAGTGGATAACTATGCTTTATTTGGCTTATAGCTTTACAGCATGGGTTTGACACCTGGTATCTGTCTGTATGATACCCTTTTGGAGGATGTGTGTGTCATCTGGAGAATGCATTATAGCCCACAGTATGCATTGCCAAACATGGCCAGACATATCCCTACTGTATTTGCTTGTACCTAAGAAAGCTATATGCCAAACAGGAGTGGTCCCAGGGCTGAGTGCAGGTGAATACCACTGGTTACTGGCATAGAATAGTACTTGAAGGCTGCAAATGTTACTGTGTGTCCTACACCTGTGTGTCAGTTGTCAAGACATCATCTAACAACTGTTTATGACCAGGCTGTTGAGGTTATGTATACTACCAGAATGCAAACCAATGACAGATAGTAACAGTATCACCCACAGCACAGTGTCAACCGTGTCATACACACACGTGTACTCAAGTTCCAAAATGTGTGTAGTACAATGCATACTGGCCACCAATAGAAACTATGAAGTGTTAACACTGTCTAATACAGGGCATGTCACCCTGCCCATATGTCTAATATGCAAGTACATGCAGACAGTGCACCTCAACCATGTTCACAAATGTACACCTGCAAATCTGTGCTGCACACATCCCATATTTACTGTCCACTCTCTAACACATGCTGACACAACTACACACACCAGTCAAGTGGCACATGGGCAGACAATACACAATTGGAATAAACACTGGTGTAAACAATACTACATTGATAATTATAGCTTTAATGTATAATGCCTGCTCAGCTACACCTTCAAGGATATCATTACACTTTACTGCTGACAACATGCTAACATTGCTATTCTGTTATAAAGTCACCCTGTGCATCAGCATCATGTTAGCCTGTTCCTGCATCAATGTTACAGATGACAGGAGGTGGCACAGTTTTCATCATATGCACAGGGTGTGTTGTTGGTTTGCCAGAGGCCTACATTGAGCCATACAATCGACATGTGTGTGTGTGTGTGTGTGTGTGTGTGTGTGTGTGTGTGTGTGTGTGTGAGGGCCAAGAGTACTGTTATGGGCCAATGTGGATGTAATGTGTGCGGGTATGTGTTTGCCCTAGGTGTCTGGCTTATGTGTGTGTGTCTGCATGCAGACAGTTACACCATGTGGCTGCCATATACGGGGATTTGTGGGACAGCTACAGACTGTACCTGGCAGGCTTTACAGATCACCATTTCTGGCCATGGATATGGGACCTGCGCCTGGCAGGGGTGCTACAGACAGTATCAGGTACTAATCCAGAGGGTACTATCCTCAGAGGTTGACATATGTATACTGGATCCAGGTCCCTGCTGGGACTGGCCAGAGCCACGTGCACGTGGTCTTCTAGGACGGTCTATGGACAGCCCACCCCCAACATTGCTGGGGCTGGTACTCGCACTACTGGAGCGGCTATAACTTGATGGACGTCCATGGCGACTGCCAGCTGATGATGTTGCTGGCATACATCCACGTCGATATCTCAACTGTCCCACACTGTCCTGACACATGGACATAACATTGTGGAGGACATCTAATGTCTCACCAAAACGTCTATCAATGACATCAGTGTAATTACAGATGGCACCTGCTAGGTCATGGATACTGTCATTTAAAGAGGTGTTATGAGCCCTCTGTGCCCTTAGTCCCTGTCTGGTATACCGCTCCATATGTGCCTGTGCCTCCATGACAGCCTGAAACATGCATGTGGTTGTAAGAGTTGTGGCACGTCTGCCAGGGGCATGATGACCAGCAGTGCTCTGACGAGAACCCCTGGACATCTGCTTATGTGGTACCATTCCAGACATCTGGCTATGGCTGCTGTGTCCTGATGCATGTGCTATAGATACCACACTGTCCTGGCCATTGCCGACTGTACACTGTCCCTCTGCTAAGGGCATTGGTGATGATGGATGTACAGGAAGTATGACTGTGTGCATGGATGGGGTGGAGACTTGTGCACTGTCAATTGGTGGCCCAACAGCAGACCCTGACAAACATGCCTGTGCCTCAACACACCTATCCCCATTATCACAATTTGTGTCAGTGACATCAGGTTCCCTGCTGCAGTGAACCAGCCCAACCTCAGCACCTGTGAGAGGAAGACAGGAAACACACTTTATGACCTGTACATGATGTCAGAGCACATGAACACATGCACACATGCACACATGCACACATGAACACATGAACACATGAATACATGCACACAAATACACTCCTCACTAAAGCAGACACACACACACACACACACACACACACACACACACACACACACACACACACACACACACACACACACCACCAGCAATCTCAGAACATGCTCAATAGCAGTTGATAGTGGGGTACAGTATCACAAGCCAAACAGTCATATCACACGTCAGCATTCAGGACATGTGTTGCTCAACAGCATGCAGTGCGAGTGTAGACAGTCCTTGTTACTAACAGTATACATGGCTCTGATGCATGTGTTTTGTTGTTCGGTGATTGGCCTCCCCCTGGAACGCAATGTATACATGGACACAACATTGTTGTGCAAGTATTAAAAAATCTTTAATGTACTGTGCACCATCACTCACAGGTGTATATACCATGGCTGTATCTGTATCTGTGTGTCACATAGATATCCAATTCTGATTAGAGCCTCTGTGTCTTTAGCAAATAATTGTGGACACAGTTTTAGCTCATGCATGATATGTATAAACATAAGATCAGTGGTGCATGTATAACTGATGGAATACCATTGGTCCACATAGCCAATGTACAGTAGTTATGGTGAGTGTAGATCATATTGTGGACATGTCAGTGTCATCCATGACATGACATGCTAAAACACAACTGCATATTTAAACATCACACATACCCAATGTGTGTCATATGACCTAGCCACTCAATAGCATTACAAGACATATATGTGTCAGTTGTGCAAATGGTGATTGGTATGCATATTGTTTATAGGTGCATATGTTTGCACACACACAACATTGAGGTGTATAGCAATGAAAGCTATGTGTAGTACTGTGGTTACAATAACTGGATGGGGTATAGTACCATAAGCCATCATCATGAAGCATCATGTGGTCACTCAAGGCTACAAATGTGTCCCAAACCAGCACCTATCATGCTGTACCAGAACTGCACTACCATGGCTACATTCCCCATTTCACAGCCAGTTGTTACATGGGTTTGTAAGGAGGCCAATAAGGAGCATTGCCTAACATGAATGTGTTGTGTGTTGCAGTGCGTTTCACTGCCCCATGATAGGCCTCTACCTCTCAGGTATATTATGTGTGCTGTGTGGATGACATTTGGGATACTGGAGTGTGACTTTACAGAGGGTTTGTGAATATGTCATGTGTAGCATGTTAACGTTCTGTGTATGACATAGTTGCGTATGTTGTGTGCATGCGTATCGACTCTGCCTATCCAATGGTCACTACAGTGTAGCCACATTTGTTTGAGATTGTCTGTGTGTTGCATGTGTTTGAGGCAGCTAATCACATTACTGAGATGTGCGTAGTCTCACAGCAAACATGCACAGCATGCATTATGCGTAGGTGTGTTACATGTGTACATGGCCTACACCTTAACTATGACATGCACTTTTTATTTGCAATAATAAATGTAGAGCACACTCACCAGCATGTGTCTGCTGCTGTGCTGTCACACCTGAGGGACCTACATGGATATGAGACAGTTTGTCAGTGTCGACAACTGTGGCATTGCTACTGTGGGTTTGCAATCTTACAGTAGTACAACAGCTTACATTCACAGGCCTACAGATTATGTTCCAAATTATCAGTATTGCACAACAACAGGCTCCACATCTTCTAACTACACAGTACACATCTCACATATGCATGATCTACCATTTTACCTGCATGCTCCATGTGTTTTTGCTCAGTGGCCCCAACCTCCATCATGGTAAATGTCTGCTGTTGTTGTTGTTGGGCAGGTGTCACCAGGCTCAGGAGCAACTCCTCCACTCTGGTGTGGGGGGGGGTGGATGTTAACCCCAGCACCTGTTGCAAGCTGTTCTCTACGGACATCAGAAGCATGCTGCTGGACATGTCTAAGTAAATCACTGCAGTGATGGCGTACCTGCTCATATGTCCAGTTATGCATGCCTATGTCATTTACCCTCCAGACAACATCTTGCCACAGTACAGTACGCTCATGCTGGTCTTGCCTGGTTCTCAAGAATAGTAGGCTGTAGTACTGAATCAGACAGCTGGTAATAATGTCATCCTCAGCACTACTGTAGTTAGGAAGACAAAGAAAAAAATATGTCTGAGCAAGTAATATGGCACACTTAACATTATACAGCACAGATATCACTGAACTGCCATATATAGCAACCTATTAGCTGACTGAGATTAAACACTTTCAATACCACTTATCAGTGCTCACCCCACAACTGCTTGAAAGTTCCTGGCACGCTCTGTATAATAAACCATGTTCTGCACAGCAACAAAATAAAATCACTATATAAGACTATACAACAGTACATGGCACACAGTATGCGACAAAATGCTCCACCTAGCCACAGAAGGTATAGATCAAGCAAATGCATAAAGAAATATGTCATCCTTTGCAATGTTTGTAAAGTCCAGTTACAGTATTACCATTATACCACACAACTTGTTGATGGCAAACCTGTGGCCAAAATATGTGCACAATTGTGGATATAGGTGGCATACTGCTGTAGTAAACTATAAATGTTGCTAGATACGCAGTTATATCTTGTAACACACATATTACAGAGGACATGTTAAAGGCATACCCACACATACATCAGACATAATTACAAGACACAAAGGCATGTCAACCCAGATAAGCTTTACGTGTGTACCATACAGTACTGTGTGTCAGTACTTACAAAACCTTAAGCCTGAGGAATGTAATCTGTGAGGACTGCAGGGACCACACAAAACAGTGGTTCCAAGCAATGTGGACATACACCATACTTTGCTGTTTAGGCTTACAGCTTCAAGTAGTACTACAGTTCATACAGGATTTGGATTCAACATCAGTAACAATCAATAAGCATACATGTAGTGCTTTAGCCTCCAATGACACACCCCAGTCAACACTAAGGGACTACATCAGACTGTATGCCATAGTGCTTTATCTGCCTAGCAACAGCATACACAGCTTTTGCTGGGATCAAAGCAAGGACACATAATACCATGACAGAAACAGTTTCCCACTAAGCTATCCCACAAATACTCAGTCAACTTTACATAGAATCTATTGCAACAAGTAGACGTGAGTGTGTATGAATATATGACTCTTTCTTTCTATATACATACATATATATATATATATATATATATATATATATATATATATACACACACACACACACATACATATACACATCCATTGGTGTACATATACATATATACATACATATAGGCACATATACAGTCCACCTTTCTTGGTGGGAATATCAATTATACAAAGGATGTGAGGTGTACAGTAATGTAATAATATCGCACAGTCTTGTGAGAAATACATTGAAAGTGTTCACAGCCCAGGTAGCTTTAGCAGGCCTCACTGGCTGCAAAATTGCAAACTGAACAAAACACACACAGTGTTTAACCACCACATGTCATATACCAGCACTGTATGCTGTTGTTTGTCATACACTAAAATCTACATACAAATATGCACATAACAACCTTCACCAACATATATATGTCCACCCTTCCCAAACAGTTACAATATGTCCCTTGCTCTACGCACATATACAGATGTTAATATATGACACATATATATCTCTCCGTATGTGTGTGCCATGCACACACAAGGTCCACACTGTTGTAAGTCCCTGGCCCTCACAGCTGAACTGTTGGGCCTTGCTGCAACATGATCAGGTGTCACATGTGAACACACTGTAACATTAGAGGGGGTATATATAGCTACAAATGCTAGATTAGCATACTAGCCTGGTACAGCAGTTGCCAATGTTAAGCTAAACTTTAATATGACTATCATGCATGTGTTACTCTGTCACAGCCATGTTTATATAAATGTTTGGGCTAATCCCACAAACAGCCATTGTCCACACTACTGTATAGAACACAGATAACATGGATCAGATGTTTGACATTTAATGCTGAGCTACATATTTCACAGTTATGTCCCACTGCATACAGCTACACACTGAATTGTCCATGGCAGTAGTTAAGCAGGACATCTGTGCATAGATACGTACTGCTACCACATATGAATGGTTCACATTATGTAGAGTACTCTTCAAAAACATCTACTACATGCCAGTAAATACATATCTGTTACATACCTTTCCTTTGTATGAGTTGGTATAATTTATTTTCTGTTTTCCTTTTGCTTTTCACTGTCTCTCTCTCTCTATCTCTCTCTGTCTCTCTGTCTCTCTCTCTCGCTCTCTCTCAGTCTCTGCAATAGAGTGATTGAGTTTGTGGGCAGCAATTTACAGCCTGCTTTTATAGGTATTTCCACATGTGCATGTGATGGCCTCTGCACCAGTTGTTGGCCACCATTTTCTAATTGCATGCAGCCTACTGTGTGGTAATTGCAGTAATCACTGTCATAGCAACCCAGTGCTATAAATTGCTAACTCAGGTAGGCGTAGCCCTTTCAGCTTTCCAAAATGGGGATCATGCTTGTTTGCTGTGGACATCGTTGTTTAAGTCAGAAGGATGGTATAGTTCTTATATCTGAAGCCAGGGGTGTAGCCAGTGATTTGAATGTTGTACTCAGACCTGAATGTTGCTGCTTCCAGTGTAGAATTGTACTCACCCCTCCAAACGCGAACACAAGATACATGGTAGTATGTACTTTCTTTTCTAATTATACAATTAATTGCCATACAAAAGTAGTTATTGAGATGTATTCTTTTGGCACATTAACTGTTTGTGAACTGCTATACTGTGAATATTAATTTACTCACTTCTGAACAGTTTGTGCTTTTTTAGTGTTGACATTAGCACAGGCTGCTCAAGAAAACTGGACAAATTTCAGTACTGAGTATGCCTACCTACATCCTTGGTAGACCCTGAACACACAGGTATATTGTACATTTGGGTAGGGGTGCAGAAGTACAGAGTGCATTATGTATTACTGTATGAATTTTATCTTGCTGGACTTAAAAGGTTGCTGTGTACCTGTTAGTTTATCAAGACAAGTAGTTTGTTTGCGTAGCTCCCAACTGTGGACCTATCCAGATGGTAGCCAGAGGTTAGCCTGTTATTCTTTGTCTGTGCACCACACCGGTCTTTTCAGCACTGGAACAATGGCATTGTCACAGTTGGTTGCTACCAGTACATGGCTACATCCTTTGGTATTTCAGTGTTGTACTCCTACATAAGGGTATGCTTCTGGGACTCCTTGCAAAGCTATTTGCACAGTGTGTAACAGCAGAAAAGCTGATATGCCTGTGTTTTTCTGCCTCTGCCAGGCCTCTCAAACACTCAGGTACATATTTGAACGGACTCAGGGAAATGTAGGTAAAAGTGAGGTACACCTTTAAAATATTAGAGACATTAAGTTGAGTCTTTGAGTGAACCAGAGCATAAGGATTAATACACCTTTTCTGAAGTGCAAGCAGTGTCTAACTATTACTTATTGTCATTATTCATTAAGTGTAATTCCCCACCTTTCTGCCTAATGTCAGTACTTTTCAGAGAGATTCAGAGGGACACAGCTAAAATTTGTTTCAAAATCAGGGACATCCCTGAAAATTAGTCACAGTTGGGAAGTATGGCCTCTGGCCTAATCAGATATGCCAGTGTTTGTCCTGCTATGATACTGTGTAGGGGTTGTAAAGTGCTGCAGTAACATTATTTCCTGCTAGAATGGCTAGTTCTCTTATCACAGTCATGTAATGCAATTCCGCAACAACTGCTGGTAAAGATCCACAGAACAAGATTTGTGTTATGGCATTCCTATATTTCCTTTACATTCACTCATTCTGATGCATGATATATTTATTTCAGCACCAACTTGTATGGCTACTGTGGCTTAGTGTTACTTTATACAGTCTTGTGTGTACAAGGTCCGGGGTTCGAGACTGACAAAGGTGTTTTATTTTTCTGCTGGGCAGAACAAGGGCCCTGACATACAGAGTGACTAAGGCACTTTTAAGCGGGTTTGTGCGGGTTTGCTCGATGCTTAGCAATGCTTAGCTAAGCGCACACAAGCGCACACTCGCACAAACCCGCTAACTACTGCTTAAAGGTGCTTACTCCCGCTAACCCCCGCACTCATTTCTTTGAAAGAAAAGAAAATGGGAAGATAGGAAAGTGGTGAAAAAGGGGCACAAAGAGGGAAAGACAGTAGGGAAAACAGCTCGGGATGTACAGGACGGGTGTAGGGAAGGTCCATAGCTGCCCATTTCTTTAACAGCAACAGCTGTGCATATGTAATAAATTTGGATGGAAATATGAAACCTTCAACCCCTGTGAGAGAGGTGAGGACAACAAAGTATGTTGTACTGCCAATTAAATATCAGTTTATGTGTCCAGTGGACATGTGTGCAAAATGGGCAGCTATGTATGGGGCATAATTTTTTTTTGGGAGCAGATTGCCCTTTTATTTTTTTTTTCAGGTGAGAGTGGAATGTGGGGTAGGGGAAGTAGGTATATTTGGGGAGGTAGGTTGGGGAGGTAAACAGACAAGACAAACAAGATGCATACAGGGGTGGAATATGACACATGTGGTGGGTGAACACCATTGACGGGGAAGGATGTTTGGAATTCACAAGCCCATGAGCCCACAGATGGCAACAGTGGAACTGAGATCCCCACCCATGGGCAGTCACCACTGCACCTTCACAGATCAGAGGGTGGCTGTGCTGGGGGCTGCGTAGGATGGGCAGGCTCACCCGTGCGTCATGCCACTCGTGCCTCAAGCTGGCGTAGAGGATCAGCGACAGAACGCTCGATCTCCCTATGCACCACAGCCCGGACCATTCAGAGGTTGATAGGTGGCCCTCCTCTGCCCACACTTGCATGGGGGGGATGTGCCCCATCCCCTGCGGCACTTCCACCCGAAGGTGGCACAGGGCCAATGGAGGAGGAGGTCCCAGGCTGGGCACCAGACCTGCCAGCTGAGGTGGGACAGGTGGGTCCGCTGGGACCAGCCTTCCCATACGTTCTATGTTTAGGAGGATTTAATGAAAATATGGGTTAGTAACAGTCAATAGCATTTCCAGTTAGTTATAATAGCACACAGAAGTATTACCATTAACCCAACACACCAGAATTCCAACAGTTGAACAGCAAGCATGACAAATGCATATATAGAACAACAGTGGACATTACAACAGCATGCAGGTTTAATTGATGGCAACAGGCCACCAATATTGTGGTATTTTAACAGGGCACATGCATCAAAATAAATGCAGATATTTATAAACCAATAGGACATATGTCCCAACAAATGTTTTGAGATTAGACATACCCATTGAGGTGTGGAATTGCATTTTTTATGCACATACAGTAGGGTGGAAAATGATAGCAACATTAACAACTTATATATCCTTCTAGTTTACACTACATTCCTATTAACTGCAGTTATATGTCCCCTACATATATTATTACACTACCCAATTGTCCTTAAATTGTGACATGGGTTTTGCTAGATCTTTATATACATGGGCTGTATCTGACATACAAACTGTCCGGGATGCAGATGTTACTGCTACATATTTTGTGAGTTGCTCAGACACACTACTGCTGAGATGGTACACTGACAGCTCTACTTTCCTATACTTATCTAGATATGCTTATGTGAAATTATCAGTTATATGTTAACAGCTCCCTACATTTCTGCCAGCACAATGACATTTCTGGGGAACACAATACCAAGCTACTCATGTGCCAGATTAACCTGTACATGCTGGGCATGAACCAACAGTTGAGGACTGTAAATATGCTTAAAAGCTACTGGCACTCCCTTCATCCACTTTATATGGGCCTACCCAACTGTGTGTTAACAGCGCTTAATACAACAGCACTATTTCTATAATGCAACATATCAAAGAAAATGACACAGACACACTCCAGGAATTATACCTTTATTAAAGACTTAAAACACTTTTCTAGAGGCTCTCTCATTTATTTTATATAACAGTACATGCAGAATAATTATTAGAGAATTATTATACCTTTATTTATTGTGTTAAACCACTTTTTTCAGGCTCCCTCTCATTTATTTGACATAACAGTACAAGCAGAATAATTACTAACCTGCCTGGTGACGCAGCCTTAGCAGCCTATCTGCATAGGCTTGCTGATTCGCAGCACGGACACCTGCAGCTGTGAACTAAATGAAGTGATATTGAGACATACCTATCCATAGTATACACTAGAATAGCAATTCTTACATACTTAATTCCATGGCTACTTACTCAGTAGTGGGGCATTTTCCATCTCACGGGCCTCCTGGATCCACTGGTCCAGTTGATCCACCTTGCATATCTTCAGGTCTGCGTGGTGGTGTCTGGCCTGCTCACCAGTCCGAGGGACACCTGTGGCACTGGTGAGTTCATGGAGATAGATGGTCCCAGGCCTCCGCTTTGTATTGGGTGTCCTGGTACTGGCCCCGCAGGAATCTATCCTCATGATTATGGACAAGGAGCCAAACCATTACTTTTGACTCCTCAATGCCCCAATGTTGCGCTCGAAAACGACAGCCCTCTCCAGCACCGGCCATTGCTGCCTGCAGATGGGAGCTACAACCAGTTATGGCAAGTATTCCCGCCTATGGAGCTTAAATATGCATCATTTCCCACACTTATTTGTGATTGGCCAGTTTTGAAAAAACTCAGCTGAAGGCACACCTGCTTAGCAATGGGTAAACTTCCACTGATATGTAGGTGTGTGTTGAAAGTGCATGCGTATGAAAAGCTGTCATGGATTAGTGGTTCAGTACTGTGATTATGGTGCACAGTATCCTGGGTTCGAGGCCTGCCATTGCTTTTTATTTTACTACTGGCCAGACTGGCTAGGAGGTGTGGCTGTGTTTTACCGACTTTGCTCAACTATGCCCGAGGTTGCTCTACGTTGCTCGATGTTGCTCTACGTTGCTCTATGTTCCTCTACGGTGCTCTAAGTTGCCCGACGTTGTGCTAATTAGCGCGGTGCGCAGCCATCTTCTGTTTGTGCTCATTTGCGCGATGCACAGCTACACACAAAGCCATTGCGCTAGTTAACGCAGTGCTCAGCTACGAGCAATTACATTTACATATGCTTAATACTGGTAATCTTTGCTTAGCAATGCTTCACATTGCTTAAGATACGTTACTTATGCATCCATCAGTATGCATAACCATTTCACCTTCATATATATATATATATATATATATATATATATATATATATATATATATATATATATATATATATAAAAAATGTGTTCACTACTACATAGGCCATTTCAATGCTTTTTACTAAAATTTAAATTATAAATGTCAGAAATTATTTTTATATACAGATTTCCAACAGAAAATAGAAAGGGGAGTCAAACCGGGAATGCCTCCTCTTTGTGCGAAGGCTCTACCACTACGCTACCGCTATTTTGCTTAATTTGCATATAAGTTTCTTATTATCCTCTTCGATGTCTAAACTGCTAACTGTAGCTAAGCAATGGGCAAACCCACGCAAATACGGGCAGCTATATTGGGAATAATAAAAAAAATATATATAAAAGTTTTACATTTTATAATTGTACAGGGGTTTAGAATGTGGGGGAGTGTAGTGTTGGGTATGTACACATTTGAGCGGACTCGCTCATGTAAGTTGACATTTCCCGATTGAGAGACTTGCAGGGGCGTGGATTTTTGGACTGCTTGGCAGTCTGACACACCCCCTGCACGCTCCATGTTAGCCTTAGAGTTGAGGCAGCGCGCCCTCATTAATATGCATGGCGCTGCCGTAGACTGGCCTTTCCGTGTAAGACTAATCTGGTCTTACACGGAGGATTAGTGAATCCTGGGGATAGTCTTTGTTTCATACTCTTACTATTCCTATATGCAAATTTCAGTTCATCACCAATAATCGTCTCAATACTTTCAAAATGTGCCAGTTTCTTGCTATTATTTCTCTCACCCCTAATGTTCTTTTATTTCTATCCCTAATGTTCTTTTATTATACATTTTAACATATCTAAATTCTTCTAGTTTTTCGCATAACTGATCATGAACTTTCAAATCATGTTCATTCTTCCCAAAGTATGGCTTAACTATATCAGATCTATGTGGAATTATTAAAAATCCAAGAGGGGTAAAATAAATAATGTAGTTGAAACAAGGGAATATGAATGGATAATTAGGCTTGCCGCAGATAAATATCCAGGGATTAATGCTGCTATTAGTTTAAACCAATATTAGTAAAGAAATGCAATATATATATAGATATGTTTTAATGCGTTTTAAGTATTTTTATTATACTTAAGATATCACATAATATGACCATGTGATTCAATTGTTGTCGTGTGATTTGCTATAACTATATAAGTGAAATGGAACTGTTGTCTTTGTATGTTGCACTGAAGAAGGGTTAAGACCAAAAGCTTTGCTTGTTCATTTTGTTTTATTAAATTAAGTTTTGATGTTTCTTGGCTTGAGTTTGTTTGGATTTATAATTATCGCATGGCCAAGTTCACCACTAACTTATTCATTTTTAATTAAGGAAAGTCGACAAATCAGGAATGTCGACTTTACCGAAAATAACTACACTACTGGTTATGTGCTATGAATGTTTTGCAGGGGGGAAGCCCCCCTGTACATTCCATGTGGGGGGCTGCACCCTCAGACCCCCTGCTACTTATATATACAAACTCCAAGATCGTACTACAGGGAAGAAAAGGGTAAATTTCCTGATTCCACACTATAGTGCGATCTCCATTCAAAATAATGAATCCACAAGAGGGAATGCACACTAGCATTCATTCTTGTGGATTCGTCATTTTAAAAATCAATGTTATGACACCTCGGGAAAGTGCCTTTCACCCTTCCAAGGTCACGTAACTGATATACGGCGTTTTTTTGGCAAACTGCTCTGGACATGTAGTTAACAATGTTTATATATATATATATATATATATATATATATATATATATATTTTTTTTTTTTTTTTAAACAATCTCTCTTGCCAATATAAAATGCAATGCATGCAGAACATTTGGCAATATAAACCAGCCCAAATGAATTACAATTACCATACTGTGAATTAACTTTAGTATTCTGTCCATCTTCTACCAGGGTGTCGAACCCCCTCCAAAATATATTGGCATTGTGTGCATCCCCAACACATGCAGGAATCCTTACTGGTCAGTGTCTGCCTACCTATATTGCTTTCAAATATTTTCTTAATATTTTGAGACATTTTATAAACAAGATGTGGTTCTTCCCCAACTATATTGTGGATTTCGTCATTTGCCCTAAAACTGTCCAGTTCCTCTTAATAATGCATTACAGAATACCCTTTCCCATTGCATAAAATTGAGCCGCTCATTTTACACTGATTAAAACACAAAAAAAGAGAATGATAAAACAATCTATTCTCTTTCCCAGATTGCAAGGATGAAATTAATCATGTTCCTGCAATCACAAAATATGACATGGTGATTTCTGTGAATTCAATTAATCAATGGTTAGTTAAAACATCTCCACAGTTAGGATTATTGTGACCAGTCCCCTTTTAATTTTAGTGGTCCAGGAACACATTTAACAGCTTTATCAATATGTACATTTCCATTTCTAAGGATCTGTAACTTTTGCAGATGCTCTGCTATTGAGTATATATTGTGAAAAACATATTCATGCTTTCAGCATCACTTTCATTTTTGCAGGAAAAAACATTGACTTTTAATATTTTTATGTTTAGAACAATAATAATGCCCAAATGTATTCTGTTATTTCTTACATCCAGTACAAAGTCACTGTAATGCCTTATTTTCCTATCGCTAACTTGGACTGCAGCCAAGGACCGTAAAGATATTGGCACCAATTCTTTATCGGGAAAACATAAACAAATAACCATAAGAGACATATAATCTGGCTGCTAAAGACAGTATAGATGGTAGAGGGAATACGTTTTCTTTCTATATCAAATGAAAATGTATGTGATGGGCAAAGTATTTTAGGGATCCAGTTTATAAACAAATAATTGATATGATGTCGCTCATTTCCCTCATTCCAGCACTTCTGCTGTAGTTACATTAATACTCTCTTTATTATTCTTTTCTTTTCTCATAGAAAAACTTTTTGACTAGAAAATTATACTTTTGAATGTTGTTCTCCGTATCAGCTAAAATGGTTTTGATGTCAATTACTTTTGTCTGATGCTTCTAACAATGGTTTTGTGCTCTTCAGGCTGAATTGTACTGTTACCTTTAAATATTTTAGTTTAGTAGTCTGAGGTTTAACATCATTACACTAATGATCTACTTTTCTATTATTGATTACTAATGTGTAATTTCAGGGATGCTGCACTAAAGATCAAGATTTTTGTATCTTGGGAATTTTATTTCCCTGATACAGTACAGTCCTGCAGTTGCTATATGTAAGCAGCATAAGTGGGGGGTTGCACCCTCTTTTGTATGTAGTGTCTTAGCTTTGAACATGCTTTGCATTCAAGTGTTTTGGAGGATTTGTTATTGCTGTTCTGTGAGGCGATACAGATCTGTTAGACTTTCATTACAATTAACTTATTTACTAAAATCTATTTGTCCTTTTCCTAAACTAATTGAAGCTGCAGTGGTAGCAAGCTGAACAAGACAGACCAGAATTTTCCATCCACTACACTCCCCAGCTTATCCTACGGGATCTGCAGGCATCCCCAGGCAAGCTAAGAGATATAATCTCTCTGGCATGTTCCAGGTCTTCCATGGGGCCTCTTCATGGCTGGAAAACACCTGCTACACTTTCTGTAAGAGGCATCAAAAGGACAGTCTCACTAAGTGACCAGGCTTCCTCAACTGGCTCCCCCCTTAGGCCAGAGGAGCAGCAGCTCTGCACCAAAATTGTTAAGGATTACTGAGCTGCACACCCTGTCGAGGACAGTGAGCACAGCAGCCATGGGAAATAATCTCATTTATGCTGTTTTATCTTCATTTTTGTCATCTTGTTCACTAACCAAAGCTTGTCATCAGTTGTGATGATTGGGATGTACACTACCAGGTAAAGTGACAGTTTTATCCTATGGTCCAGTTTACACTTCATTAGTCCAGTTCAGTGTAACATGTACAGTACAGCCAACAGTGCACCAGTCTGATGGTCAATCTCTCATTCCTCCAAGCCTCCATTAAGAACAAGACTCCATGAGATTAATGCTTCCACCTGACATAGCTGATCCCTACTCATTTGCAGAAAGCAGTTTATTCCCTTTTGGGAATGAACCAGGACTTCTGATTTAGATGTAAATTATTCTCATCCGTTTTCACAGTCAACAATAAACAACTTCAGCGCAGGTGACATACCGTAGTCACCTGAAGCCAAGAGGAAATCTGCTGCAAACAACAAAGATGTAATTCTGTTGCCTCCCCCCCCAAAACCGAATACTCTCCAAACCATGGTTGTGCCTTGATATTCTCATGAAAGTTATGAAGGATGGGGAAACAAGGCACACACTTCCTACAGTCTGCCACCCACACTGAATGCATTCAACTTTAAATCAGTTCTTGCTCTGCCAAAACAGAGACTGAATGCCATGTGACAATGACCACAGGACTGGTTCCATGACAAAAGTCTGAAACATGCAATGTTTTTAGTGACAGAACTGGAAACACAGAAGTCTAAGTACCAGGGGAAACAGTGAATATCAAAGCTCACTTTAATAGTGAATATCAAAGCTCACTGTAATGTTGTCTAAAGCATTTTTGCAGGGGAAAATTCACAATCTTGCACCTTGCCCCTGCTACAGACACCCCCCACCCCCCACACACACATATGCACCCATACACACACACACACACACACACACACACACACACACACACACACCCACACACACACTCACATACACGCACACATTTCTGTCTATCTATCTATTTTAAATTGGAGGTTGTACCTTTCAATAACTGGAATATTTGAATATTCTCTGGTACACAATTGTGACCTTAGAACACACATTCTAACATGCAAACTTTCCTGATCAATATTTTTGCACTCAGAACTGTGAGTCTTGCATGATGAAACAGCACTCCTCTGGGGGTTGTGTACTGTAACAGCATCTCCTTTAAGACATTACACATCCACAAAACCTGCATAGGCCATACTAGAAAACTTCTATTAGCACTTCAATATGTGCAAATAGACAAAAAATGATCTGGTCTTCCACAGCCACTTGAAATCAGTACTGCTGCCCCTGAATCAGAGACTGAACAATTGAACAGTCTCTTTCGCAATGTCCAGGCACCGCTATGATAATGGAGGTCACTACCCCAGTTTACTATTCCAGAGAAACTGTCCTGCTGGCAATACTGAACTGAACAATTGCATTAAACAAGCAATCACAATAGTGGCATTATAGTCTTTCAGTATTTCTGGGCAGATACCACGCATTTCTGCAGACTTGTAACATTGGAACAATTAAATTACCACAGTGTCTTCATCTGCAGAAATGGATTCAGTTCCAGCAATTTCCTCTAGCATTGCCTTCTCAAAGTTCAGCATGTCCTCTTACTACATGAGCTCCTCTAAGTTTTTCTTCCACTTCCTGCTACTGCTCCCATTTAAGGCACGCATTTATTCACTCTTGCTGAAAATGATTTAGGCGATAACCCACCTCCTTCTGGTTTGCCAGAAGATTAGACAGAAACACTTTGCAGTCTCTATGCCATTATTCTCCTTGGCTTCGCAAACTCATCTCACACCTGAGCTTCAGATTTGTGACTTTTGCAACTCCTATTGTATTCCTGGCCTGATATACCTATCAGTCAGACCTGGAGACCCCTTTTTTGGCATTGCACCAAAAGCCTTTTCTACAGTTACTTTCTTGAAAAGCAGCAGACATCTTTTGTTGTGGCTTCTTGCTGCCACCTCAACACCCATAGCCCAACTCCATATCCACAGCCTCACCCACTGTGTGGCGGATGTTGTTTCAGATGTGGGAGCTGGCCTAATTCAACATAAAAGAATTTGCTAATCCTTCCAAGACACTTCCTCTCACATTTGTGTTTCTTTGGTCTAACCATCTCCAACCCTCACTGTCTCATTTGAACAGCCTTGTAGATGAACATAGTGTTCATTGTGGATAATCCTTGATTAGGACAGAATTAATGTAACAGTTCCACATTTGGTTTCATAGTATGCAGGCTGTGTCCTTGATCATACCCCTCCAGGTATTTCTTGCTGTCACAATTTGAGTGTTGATGTCTGCCAGTATAGTAACAGATATGCTAGGTGGAACTCTAGTTGAGTTCCACCCCCACAGTCTCAAAGAAAGCGGAATCTTCTCAATAGCCCTTAGGGACATGTGCATTGCAAAAGGCATTTTCCTTCCTAAATCTTGCTGTTACACTGAAGCAACCTTCTTGCCTACTACACAAACAGCATTTTTATGGCACTCAGGGGGTGGTTTGTGAATATGCTCACAAATATATGAGTTTTCTTCTGAGTTGTAACTCCAGACAAGGCAGACAACTCCCATTCAGAAGTTCAGTTCTACAATCATTGTTGCTTCAGAAGTAAGACTGACCACATCTATACTATTTGTTTCAGCTTCACACACAAGTTCTGGTTTCGTATCCATAAATAGGGAAATAATCCTCATCTTATGGTCAGTCTTCTGTTTCCAGGATCTGGTCCATCCTAAACTGTGTCATTCCTACCTGCCACATAATGGGCATTGCACTCAGTCCCTCCCTTTCATATTGGAGGTGGTGAGCTCTCTCTAGAGCTCAGTGCAGCTTTTTTTTGTCAGAGCCTCTCCAGTCTATTTTGGTCATCTGGCCACTACAGAGCACCATCCAGGTCTGGCTCGGGGGGTGGGGAGTCCCAGTGTCCCTTCTCCAGACAAGGTTCTCTTCATCTTTTATGAAACAGTCATGGAGGTCAGATTTTTGTATTATTGATTATTTGCTTACCTCATGTTAGTTTGCTATGCTATTCTGTACTACGAGACAAAAGCTGTAGATAATATAGGTCTAAGGATCACACCGGTATTCAAACTCCACCATTATAACTAGGTCACAGTACCATGATTAAATGTTATGAAAGTTCTTTTTTATATAAAAAAGTGTAAGTGTAGGTAAGTTGTTTTTTATATGCATCCATCTAGCTAGAGCTTTACTAAAACCATTTTTTGAAATAACAATATTAGCCATTCAACATGAAGATTACTTAAACCTTGAAAATACTATCAGGCTTATTAAAGCAAGCCATGGATGTAGGTTAGCATTCAAAGCTAGGCACTGTTATAAATCCTTATTCAGCTATGTTACGAATCTAATGAATTACATCCAACATTTCTCTGATCCTGTTCAAAATAGTACCAGCTATTTGGACTCAGTAGATATTACCAATATACTGGCAAAAATAAAAATCAGTCCCAAGGAGGCTTCTTTACAAAGTATATATATCCCTGAATCATTTAATCATCCTATCACAAAATAACATATACTGAAGGTGTTGTCTAAGACCAAAATTACTTCTTCCATGGTTCCTGACAATAAGCTGGTTGTTTATTAAACAATACTAATCATGCCCTGCCAGAGCTACTCCTCAAATTATTTTTTAAAAAATTAGGTTTAGCTACAGGTTTTATTCCTGAAGTTTGACACACCATAGGGGCGATGCCATTCCACAAGAGAGGCCTTATCAGTAGGTCTATATTATAACATTGAATTTTATAAAGTTTGAATGTTATAATATCGAACCAGTTTTGTCAAATGCTGAAAACAGCGAAGGTGCAGGACACTGAATTCTTTCCCAGGGAAAGAATTCGGTGGGCCGTTGCTGTGGCTTCGCTGTTTTCAGCGTTCGATATGTTGGAGCATTACGGGTCGGGTTCAGGTAAGTGTACGATTGTGTGTAGATTAGGGTTAGGGGGCGGGTTAGGTGAGTTAGGGTTAGGGAGTGGGTCAGGTAAGTGTGCGGTTGTGTGTAGGTTAGGGTTAGGGGCAGGTTAGGTGAGTTAGGGTTAAGGCGCTGGTGAGGTGATTGTGCGATAGTGATGGACCTTAGGGTTAGGGTCGGGTAAAGGTAAGTGGATAGCTAGTAGTGCATGTAAAGTTTAGTTTAGGTTTAGGTGTAGGATTTTAAGTGTATGTGTGTGGATTGCTGTTTTTTTGTGTGTGTTTGTGTCGTGTGTATGTTTCTTGGAATAGTGCATCGGAATATTCTGACTGTTCGATGTTTGCGGATTTCGGTGTTTAGGGTTCGATATTATGACATTCGATCTTTGTAGATTTCGATGTTATAATATAGACCCCTTATCGGTTACCCCAGGAATTATAGACACATCAGCCTAATAAGTCTCCTCAAACCATGGAACATTCTGGAACATATTGCAAGTAGCTTTCTAAATTATCACCTCAAAACTCTCATTATTCCTGACCTACAGTAGTGTGGTTTTGTCAGAGGAAAATCCTGCCTAATGAGTTTAGTTAACTTCTTCCTGAAGGTCACCCAGGCTGTTGACAGCATACCCAATGCTGGCATTGTAAGTAAATGTAATGCATTAAAAATAGATCCATATTTGGTAAGGTAGATATTCAGCTGCCTAAAACCTAGAATCCACACAGTGCAAATGGCAGGTGCCTCATCAGAAAGTATGAAGGCAACCAGTGGTGTCTGTAAGGGTTTATCTTGGGAACCCTCCTTTTTGGAATGCACTTTTCTGATCTCCAGACTGGAAATCAAGACCTATGGTTAACTAAGTTTGCAGATGACTGTAAACTGGGAGTTATTATCAAGTTCTCTGATACCTTAGCCTTTTAGCACACACATAAATAACTTGTGCACTTAATGCACTCATATTAAATGCAAAGAGAGCAATATTGTCTCATTTAGTAGACAACCCCTCTACTCAATACGCAGCACAGACAATACCACTCTTGAAAATGAAAATGCTGTTGAGGACCTTGGGTCATGGATGATAATTCCCTTTTTTTGATAATTACATGATAACAGTAGTTAGGAAATCATTCTGCTTGCCAAAGGACCATCACCCAAATCTAAAGACATAACCGCTCCCTTATATTCCGGATTAATTAGGCCATTTGTTGAGTATAATGCCCCCCCCCTTTCTCATGTACCTCATTAGACTTATCAAACTAGAAATACCCCAGAAGTACTTAACTAAGAAGATCACAGGCATAAAGAACCTGAGCTACCAAGAGAGACTGAAAGAACTGTCACTTTATTCAGTATCTTGTAGACTTTGAGTATGACTTGCCTTCTGTGCCATCAGAGACCCATTTGTCCTGGATCTCTTGTATCTCCACAAGCCCGATAGTTCCACAAATACCAGAACCAGGATGTAAATCTCTACCATGAGATAACTAAAATATAACGCAGAGAAATTCATCCTGCATCACCTCCCCCACCTCTGGAGCAGACTTCCCCTGCAGATTAAGCAATTTGATACACTATCATATTTGTAACAGCATCTGGATGACTGGATGGGCATCAAATATTCACCACAAACTTGAATGGGTAGTCATCACAGAGAAAGGGGTACAACCAAAGGGTGGGTACTGGTAAGGCAAAATACTCACTAGTCTTAGTTGCCATGAAAGCCCCATGAATATTTCTATAAAAAAATCAGGGTTTTGAGAAAAAAAAAACTAAGATTCTAAAACAGATTTTTAGAACTCCTTTTTGCAGACATGAACCAAAAAATAAACGGCATCATTTATTTATTATTTTTATTTTTATTTATTTATTTATTTTTTATTTTACATTTGTTAACCGAGGGTGTCTGACTGAGCCGAAAAGGCCCTTTTTCAACAGGGGCCCGGGAGAAAAGCTCCACATAGAAAAATTACAAATACATTTAGATATTTAGACATGATCAGTATACA
The DNA here is from genome assembly GCF_019279795.1 of Protopterus annectens. Lineage (NCBI taxonomy): Eukaryota > Metazoa > Chordata > Ceratodontiformes > Protopteridae > Protopterus > Protopterus annectens. The sequence continues at coordinate 493,941,636 of NC_056725.1, read as the reverse complement.
CACAAATTACAATAAACATGTTTTTACTGTGGTATGCAGCACATCAACAGTTACAGTGTAGAGAACAAACAAGAAAATATTAATTTAAAAATAAAGGTAATAGATTTGCTGTGTACAGCTGAAATTTGGAACATAGGTAGAATACATACATAGTACACAGGTACAGTACATACATTGTACATTAGCCAGTGTTTGTGAGTAAGAGTGAAAACTATTATCAAGTACTTTAGGTTTAGTATGTGTACCTTATCCACTTTCACTAGCCTGGGGAGCAATCATGACACTGTCAACTTTGCTTGAGATGTTGCCTAATGAGGTTTTTAAAGGAGCCTTTGGATGATGTGTTTTGTATGCTAGTGGGGAGAGAGTTCCATTTTTTAGCCACTGAACTTCTACATAGTGTGTCTCCAAAGCTATTGTAGCTGTTGGTGACTTCTAGTAGTAGTTTGCTTGATGATCTAATAGGCCTTTTGGCTGAGTGATGTTGTACTAGGTTTCTGAGGGCAGGACACTTATTGGGGAGGTAATAGATAGAATGACAGAGGAAGAGCTGAATGTAGGTTAGGAGGTGGGCAATTCAAGCCAGTGGAGCTGTCTCAAAGGAGTACAGTGATGAGTTCTATATGAGCAATTTGCAGCAAAGCAGGCAATTCTGATATAGCAGGATTCCATTTTGCTTAGTTCAGTTTTGTTGAGATTAGTCAGAATGGGAGATGCATAGAGTAGGGTGGATAGAAGTTGGGAGTGAGTAATGGCTGATCTTGTGTTGTTGGTAAGAAATGGTTTGGTACGGTAGAGTGATCCCAGTTTGTCATGTACTTTTTTAATAGTTAAGTTGAGATGACTATCAAATTTTAGGTGGGAGTATATGGTTATTCCCACTAGCTTAGCCTGTGCCACTATAGCGATTGGAGTAGCATTTGTGGAGTAGATAGTGAATTGACTGTTATCAGTGTCTTTGTTAGAACTGGTTATAATCATAAGCTGAGTTTACTTTGGATTGAGGATAAGTTGGGCTTTGGTAAGGTAGTTTTCAATGTCAGAGAATGCTAGTTGAGTTGTTTGCAAGAGGATGGGAATGTTTTGTGCAGCACAGATTAAGGTAGTATCATCTGCATACTGAATGATAGATGCATGCTGTGTGGAGGTATGGAGGTCATTTGTGAAGATTGTGAATAGTAGTGGTCCTAAGATAGAACCCTGTGGGAGTCCTATAGTTATGGGCAGCTGACAAGAGAGAGAATTTTCCCATTTCACAGCTTGGTACCTGTCTGTTAAGTAGCTTTGGAACCAGGTAAGAGTGGAATTTGATAGGTGATATTGGTTTAGTTTGTTTAGTAAGATTTGGTGTGAAACTGTGTCAAATGCTTTGGACATGTCCGAAAAAAAGAGTTGACACCTGCAGGCCTTCATTTGTGAGATGGTTTACTGTGTCTGTGAAGCAAAGGAGGTCTGTAGTGGTACTATGGGCAGGTCTGAAACCATGTTGAGTAGGTGACAGGATGTTGCTGTCTAGGAGATATTTTAGCACCTGGGTATGGATGCATTTTTCTAGGATTTTGGCCAGTGGGGGAGAGCAAAGCAATGGGTCTGTAGTTATTAAGTTCAGTGAAGGTCCCACCTTTATGTATGGGTGTAACATAGGATATTTTCCAGAGTTTGGGCACATCATTTTCAACAATTGATCTGTTTATGAGAGTGGAGATTGGGATAGCAATAGCATCTGCTGTGAGTTTCAAGAAATAGCTGGGGAGTAGATCAGCTGCTGTTGATGAGGTTTTTAGTTTGGAGAGCATGCTTTTGATTGAAGTGGTGGAAACTGTTCTGTGGGTAAAGCTTGTAATAGTGCTATTTGTGCTGGGGGGATAGTGAGGTTGGAACTGTCCGGTGATACTAAGGATAGAACTGAGTTCACAAAGTGGGAGTTGAATTGTCTTTCGATGGGAACTTTACTGTCAGGGGTGGTTGGTTTGGGTGCAGCGTTTTGGGTGGGTTTTAGTAGCTGGTTTACATTTTTCCAAAGTTTTGGGGGGGTTGTGTTGGTATTTAGTTTGTAATGTCATGTAGTAGGATTTTGTGTCTAGCCTAATGCATTTTTTTGCACAGTTGCGCAGTTCTTGGTACTTAGTTAGGCCTTGTGTTTCTTTGTGTTTTTTTATAGTAAAACCAGGCAGTGTCTCTAGACTTGGTTGCGCAGTTCTTGGTACTTAGTTTGGCCTTGTGTTTCTTTGTTTTTTTGATAGTAAAACCAGGCAGTGTCTCTAGACTTGAGGATTTGTTTGGTTTCTTTACTGAGCCAGGGGTTTGTAGAAGTTCTAATCTTGATTTTGCACAATGGAGCGACAGTGTCTAGGTGTTGTAGAAATATTTTGTTAAAATATGCTACAGCCTGGTCAAGTGGGAGGGTTTTTTAGGGGGGGTCCAGTCACAGTTACAGAGTAAAGTATTGAGGACCTCAGGAGAGAAATTTTGTGTGTTTCTAGTGGATTTATAGTTAGTGGTTTTGCATATGCTTGTTCTACTACGTATAAGGTATATTATGTTGTGGTCACTTAAGGTGTCTTGGAGACTGCCTGTGCAGGGGTACAATGTGGGGTTGTTAATTAGGACCCAGTCAAAGGTGGATTCCCTTTTAGTTTTTTTATCACATCTAGTTGGAATTTGGACTAGTTGCTGGTAGCCATGGAGATTTATTAGATTACTTGGTGGTTCTGATATACAGATGAACCAATCTAGGTTGAAATCCCCCACAATAAGGGTTTTTTGTGAATATGTGGAAGAACACCAGCACAAGAAGTCTTCAAGGCTAGCAGGTATATTACCAGGTGGAATATAGATCACAATTGTGGTGATGACCTTTTTAGGGTGAAGTAGAAGTTGTGAGATAAGTATGTCCCAATTATTGGGGGAGGGGTAGGAGTTTGGTAATTAATGGACAGTTAAGTTGGACTTGTACAGTAAGGCAGTTCCACTCCCTTTACGAAGTGATCTGTCTTGTCTAATGATATTGTAGCCGGTAGGGAGAACTTCTGAGTTAGCTATGTTTTTATTTAGCCAGGTTTCTGTCAAAGCAACTATGTCTGGGGAGTAGTGTGCTATTGTGGCCTGGAGTTCAGGTATTTTATTTTTGATACTTCTAATATTAATATTTAGCATTAAAAGATGGTTGGTTTTGCAGCTGTTGTTGATATGCCCAGGGATGAAGATAGTTGGGGTGTTATGTTCTGACATTTGTGTTGGAGCAGTTTGTGTTGGACAGGATGGATTTGGGCCTGGGTTGGGGTAGATGTCCCCACTTATGGTGAGCCTGGTGTTAAAATGGTGATACAGATGCTGGAGTTTGGTGATGAGTGTGAGAAAGTATTGTGTTTTTTTGAAGTAGGAATGAGAGCATATGTGTTTAGTTCTGAATTGGTCTGTTATGTAGTTCTTGAGCAATTGTGGGCAGATATTATTATTATGTGCGGTGTCTGTATATGAGAGTGCATAATATAGTGTTGTGCTACTAAGTTTAGGGATATTGCTAGAGTGATACCTTGTGGAGTTATAAAGAATTATGAGAAGACAGACTAGACTTAGTTGTGTGATAGTCATGGTTATAAAGTTAAAGTTGGTTCTAGGTGGAGGTGTGGATAGGAATTATAGGGTTGCACTATATGTGGATGGGTAAAGTAGTGTGGGGTGATGTAATAATGCCTAGCAGAAATGAGAGTGGTTGGGAGTATTTTGTGGTGGAGCAAGTGGATGTGGTGTAATGTCATCTGACTTGAGGAGCTGTGATTGGTGGAGGTGATATCAGGTTGAGCTGTGGGTGTGGTTGCGATTACTATAAATGTAGAGGTAGTGGGGTGGGAGGAAATTGGGGGCAGGGCAGGGGAGCAGAGAGAGCCCGAACATTAGCGAGGGTGAACGGAGCGGGGCAGAGCCCACCAAGAAAAGAGTAATGGGAAGCAAAAAGCAAGTGTTACTTTACCAATATGAACACTTTAAACAAATTCCTGAGGTCTAATGGCTTACCAGTAAGCAGAATTCAATTGCTGAAGAGCACTTGTATCCTGGTGGGAGACTAGTAATTTAAAGATGTCTCCATGCTCAGCAGGATTCTAATATAGACTTAGTATTGGGGGAGGGGGATAGCACAAGGGGTGTAAACCAGGTGGAATGCAAAGAAACCAGTGAAACCAGAGATGCAATCATGGAAATCTATCAGTGAAGGCCTCAGAAGGGGTGAGTAATAATTCAAAATCTACCTGTAAAGTGAAGGAGAGAAGAGACAGCAAGGTTTATTAACGTTGGGAGTGTGTCTTCACATTGACTTGCTTATTAGTAGCCAGGTTGTGCACATTACAGTAGGGAGATACATTAGCAATGAAGGGGAATGTATAGAGATGCAAATAAACAGGTGGGCCTCAAGTGAAACAAACTAAGGCAGAAAGCACTGAGGGGGCTGCTTGACAGATAATTTAATCACATAGATTTGAATTAAATGTATACTGTCTACTGGACTAGCTGGGGGGGACACAAGGCTACAACAGTCAGTTTTATTAGCGTGCTGAGAACTGCTAAGAAACACTGCTAATGTTATAACTTATATTTTTGAATTGATTATTTTATATTCAATTAGAAATCAGCAAAAATTCAGCCAGAAAAGTCAAGTGCAAAGTTTTAAATTAGATTCTCCATGTAAGTGTTGTTCACTTAATGAAATCTATTTTAGAATTCACAATATGCATTCTTAATGCTGAATTATTTCATTTATTGTTTTTTGTTAGAAACTATGAACACTGGACTGCATAATGGTAGTATCAGTGAAACTAAATCTATAGCACACTGTGCTCTGGACTACAAATCTGTATGTTCTACCTTCTGAACTGAGATTATTCTTGTCCAACTATCCTAATACTTGTGTTCACTTAGGATAACAATTATTTCTACCCATATTTCACCTTATCATGCAAGAACTATGTCAAAGTAAAGGGGAAAGGTTATAGTTAGGAGAGACATGAGGCTATTACAGTTCTCTGAATCCAATGGTTATATTGCCAGTGAGATGAGCCTTTCACTGATGCTGTATGTATTTTAAATTCATAAATTTAGAACAGTGCAGAAGTTTCCACGGGTAATATATTCCAATTGTCACTTTTTGATAGATCAAGAGACAGTAGCACAATGGGCTACCTACTGCAGTTTTAAGATTCGTAAGTGTGAGCCCCAGAATTACAAAAAAGTACAAAAATATAGGCAAATGTAATGTTAAAAAATGGCTTTTTGTACAGGGGGTTAGTCCCACAACTATCTGAGCTTATATATATATTTATTTATATGTGCGTGTGTGTGTGTGCGTGTGTATGCGTGTGTGTGTCTATATATATATATATATATATATATATATATATATATATATATATATATATATATTATGCCTGTCGGACGCCCATTGAGTGGACACAATGCTGACACCCAGGAGATTGATACCAAAATATCAAATGAACAAATATCGACACATTCTGTGCATGCTCCTTGGATTACCCCAATGTGGACTAAAACAATGGCAAGTGTTTATGCAGGGAGGCCCACATCCCCTGCTAATTATATATACTAACTCTGAGATTGTACAATTCACAGGGAAAGACGATATTTCACTACCTGGTAATTTCTGATCTCAAACACCTGTAGACCATCTGTCTGCATTGACCAAATAGTGTTGGCATTCTGTCAGTTTCCAAGAAAACTCAAACTGGCACCCAGCAAATAAACTTTAAACCAAGGTAAAGTTAGGTGCCACGGAAAAGGAACTTATTACAGTCTTGCAGTTCAAAAAACAAGCTGGTTTAATGATAGTTTACTATCATTAAACCAGCTTGTTTTTTGAACTGCAAGACTGTAATGAGTTCCTTTTCTGTGGTACCTGACATTGCCTTGGTTTAAAATTCTGTCAGTTTGATCGGATGTCTGACAACCATAGATATTTTTATATTAATGGTAAGATTGTCATACCTCAGAGAAAAGGGAAAGCTCTAAGACACAGGGACCTTTGACTTAATAAAGGTAAATATGCACTTTAAATTATTCATTCTCACATCTTTAGGTCTTTCAGTAACTAACAGTTAGCAGTAAAATAGGTTGTACATTTTAACTTTTGCATTTTCTTTCCATATAATCCTACACTCATGTTTTATAAAACTCACCTGTGCCTTAAGGAGATTGAATGCATAATATTATATGGGTTTCCAGAAAAGTAGCAAATTACCTTTCCTAGATAAACTATCAAGTATACCTAATTAATCTATTTAATCTGCTGAATTTTTAATTAATACATTTCTGACCCTTTCTCTGCTCTGTCTGAATTGTCACTGTACAGTTCATATGTCTATGGTCATACATGAAATTCACAGTGATTAACACAGTGTCATTTACTCCATACATGGTCAGTCTGAGCTAAGGCTTCTAAATCCCTGTGAGGTCAAAGACTCAAAACTGTAACAATCATAAGGTTGCAAAACAAACAAAAACAATTCTTTCTCCATGTACCCCCAAGGTAGATACAAGCTCTCAAATCTTACTCTGAAGTTGCACAAACTTATAGAAGACGGAGAATGTATACAACAGATGTAAAGCTAACCTTGTCCCTTTTCTCTGAGTGCATAATGTTGTCAATATAGAACCTAGGAAGTACAAATTTAGTGAAATGTCTAATACAGGAAAATTGCAACCTTCCTTTGTTTGGATAGCCTGAAACCCGATCTTACTGATTACCCCACAAATGCAGATACTGTGTTAATATTCTGAATCCCATTTATTGTCAAGAAAGGCAAATATAGATGTTCGTAAAGTCATAGTATGATATTGCTTGCTGTTTTAGAATCCTTCTTTCTTAACTGCTTCAGTGGAGAAGCTTGAATTTACATAGGGTGGTATGCCTTTTTAATTTCTCCAAGTCTTTTGGACTTCCCATTCCTAGTCAAAGTATAATTAAAATTCATGAAATTGATTGTTTCAATTTCTGATTTTAGCCAAAAGTGCTCTTCACTGCACCCACAAGGTGCCCAGAGCTGACTCCTTCTGTAATTCATATGGTGTTTCATGTGCTGACTCCTTCTGCAATTCATATGGTGTTTCATGTATTGGTAGCATACCTAAATAAGACTGTAAATTCTTTTTTATGATTACCATTGCTGCTACTATTGGAACTGTCTAGGTATCCTTCTTCCACATTGCTCTTGTTTCTGCCTACAAATCCTGGTATTTTATGACTCTGTGTCTCTCTGTATGCAATCACTGAGTGCAGCAATTTCAATTATCAATGCTACTTTTGTCTTCTTTTCATGGACTACTATATCTGTTTTTCTTGCATCTATTTTTAGAACTGTTGGTAATGGATGATCCCACATGATAAAAACGTCATAATTTTCTATAATGCGTTGTGGCTCATGTTTCCAGTACTTCAGTATCACAATGTCTGCACAATCCCCAGTGCAACAGTCTTGCCACATTATTATGCCTTTCAGTATGCAGACCTTCTGCCATTAGTGTGTCACACCCAGCAACAAGATGTGCAACTGTTTTCCAATTCTGTTTTACAAAACTTGCATTTATCTATTTTTCCAACACATTCAATGAATTTTGTAAACCACCATGTATGTATGTAGTCCACTGTCCTGGGCCACCAATATTAACCTTTTAAGCTTTCTGTACTTACATCTATATTTATGCATTTCCATATTTCTTGCCTTCTCATCTGATCCTTTACATTATATTCTTTCTTTTGATTTTTTGGCACATTCATTTGCTGCCTGATTTTTATCTACTTTTGGTTTGATTTCCCACTTGACGCCAATATGCTTCTGCTAAACTAATCAGGGAAGTCATCTTAAACATGTTCTTCTTATGTTTTAAAACTTTTTCTATGTTTGGATCTTGTGAGGTTAGCAGATATGTATGCAGTCCTACGAACGCAGATCTATACATATAATCAGTTTCCAGGAGGCCCATACCTCTTTCAGAATGGGGACTATATAATACCAGTATACAGTGATTTTTATAAATCATTTGGTAAGCATGAAGCATTTTTTTTTGTTTTCCTGTTAAACTGATCCAATGCCTTTTGGGAACACTCAGTCAATGCAAAACTGTAAGTTACAACAGGAAGAACCAACTGGTTTATAGCTTGGACTTTGTTTCTAGATGTCAGTTATTTTCAGTATTAATTTTAGTTTTCTAAAATATTGCTTACCATGTTTTATTTACATTTGTTCATGTTTTACTGTGGATCCTTCATCAGTTCCCAAATATCTATGCACTCCTCCTGCTCAAGTTCCTTTATATCACATTCCTGTCCCAGGACCAAAACTGATATTTTCTTGGTGCTGCAGCTTTCCTGCTTTAAAGGTTGCTTTTGCACATTTATCAAAACCAAATGACATTCATATATCATCTGAAAAAGTTTTGACTACTTGCAGTTGTTCTTTCAGATCTTCGTCTAATAAACTATATAGTTTTAAATCATCCACAAAGAAAAGATAAGAAATCTTTACACGTTGTTTTTTTTTGGGAGCCAAATTGTATGCATGACCTAATGTATGAACAGCTTAGTGGGTTAAGGGTAAGACAAAAGAGCAGTGGTGACAAAGGGGCACTATGGAATATTCCTCCTTTGAATTTGTATCCCTGGGATAATAATTTGTCCTTTATCATGGATTAGCTGCAAAGTGGTTTGCCACTGTTTCATGGTCACTATAATGTAATTGATCAATGCAGCGTGTATTTTATACATTCGTAATCACTCTTTTATCCATGAAAGTGGGATGTTGTCATATTCTTTTTTGTAGTCTATCTGTGCCATACTTAAATTCCTCCCCTTTTTACAATTCTCCATTATGACTTTATTTAGCAACAAACAATCCTTTGTTCCATAATACTTTATTTTGTTATCCTTTTCTTCTATTGCCATGATTGAGTTTTCTTCTAAATAACTATAAACTCTGTCAGCATCACTTTAAGTGTATAGTTTATGCATCGTTGGAAGGCAAGTTATTTTTGGTCTATAGTTTTTAGGATATCTTGCAGGTTCAGTTTTAAGGATGAGTATTGTTTTTCCTGTTGTTAACCAGGATGGCATCTGTTCAGGGTGCACATATAAATAGTTCTTACTCATGGCTAATTCTTCATGTAGAGATGTTAATACTTTTAGCCAGAAGTTAGGTACTGCATCTGGGTCTGGGGCTTTCCATTTAGCAGTTTTTCTTTGTTTCAGTTTCTCTGGCCATTACTTCATCCCATTTCATATCCTGTACATTTGAACTTCTTAATCTTTATTTTACTTTTTCTATCCATTCAGCATCTTTGTTATGCTCCACAGGATCTTCATAGATATTTCTCCAAAATGTATATGGTTACCCAAAATGTGTCTATATCTTCCTTTTTGTGTGGTATTTCTCTTCCATTTGCCTTGTTTCCCAATTCTCTATAAAACTTTTTTGGGTCATCAATAATTTGCTTGTTTTATATGCTTTCTTTATATTTATGTACAAATCTTCTCTAAGTTTTTCTGCCTGTACTGATATCTCTAGTTTATTGTTTGCAATAGTGTACAATAGATCCTGGTCTGTTCTGATACTGCATGTTACTTTTATCACGTCTATCTTTCTAAGTATTTTTGTTGATTTGTTCCCTTTTCTGTACTCTTCTAACAGTTACACTTCTTGTTTTAATTGCTTTATAGTTTTCTCTATTCAATACTTTCAAGATGGCATTTGATTTCTCTCTTTCCTTCCCCTTACTGCCTGTGTTTTTGTGGTAAGACCTTATCTGTTATTAATTTAGTTGCACAGTAATATATCCTATTTACCTTTGTCATACCGCATGGATTTTTATGAATAGTCTTGATTACTGTGCTCATTTGTTTTATCAGACTTCTAACATTTTGGGTGTTATTGACTTTCTGTAATCTAATTCTTTCATCGATCTTACTATGTCTATCCATCTGTATCAAATTAAGCAACTTTTCCCTTAGATCATTTTCTTCTAAACTAATGGCACATTCTTTGTTCTCCATTTCCTGCGGTCATTCTATAGAAAGTTCCATAAAATCTTCCTGTGTCATATTCTCTTCAGCTTCACCCTGTGTCATCCATTGTTCTTTCATATGGGAACTCACTGGCCCATCACTCCATAAGACTGACTGCATCAGAGTGGCCACAGTTTATTGTTCTTTCCCTTGCTGTGCAACTCCAGCTGAACTTTTGTACTGGTTTCCTACTGAAGGCTCTAAAGTATCTTCATATGGCAACAGATCAGATGCTTCCTGCTCCACTGGTTTCTCCTTAATTTGGGAATTCATTATTCTATCATGTTGTGATGTTAGCAGAGTTCAGTTTTTACACTTAATCTATCACTTCACAGGCAATCCTTAACTCAAGTTTGTATTTCTTTAACTTCTCCATTACTAATCCTCTTTTCTACAGCCCCTTTCTGTTTTCTTATTTTTTGTGTTGCAAAATGTTCCATATCTGGATGCTTTTGTTTGTATTTCTCTTCAAATATCTCTGGAGCTGCTTTTTTGTATTAATTAATTTGGCTTTCTCCTTTGCATAAATATTGCTCCATTTCAGATCTCTCTTTCTTTCCCATGTCCATATACTTTTTTTATACTTTTCAAAAACCTCTAGACTTTGTTTTTTTATATTTTAGCACTCCCTCAGTTGCTTCTTTTTCCAAACGGCCCAAGATTTCTTGGTCTATATAAAGTTTTTCATGAATCTGTTGTATTAATGAACACATATTTACATTTGAAACTTTTGACAGTTTTTCTTGTGCAGGTATTTTTTCTTTCCTCTAATTTCTCTCTTAATCATTTTGTATATCTTGTGTCTGGAAATTCTGGGCCTCTTGTATAATAGCAACAATACATAATTTCTTTCTTATCCTCAATAGACCACTCTATTGTTTTCATGGCTATTTTTAGGCCTGTCAGTTTTTGTGATTTTTGTGGACTACTACTTCCTTCTACAACAGGAGGATCCTCCCCCCCCCCCCAAGTCTGGCCTGCCCTGGCCCCGTTATAGGCATGTTTCCATGTTTTGAGGATTCTACACTGTTATTTTTTCCAGTGCTGCACCAGTGCCAGGACTGGGTACATTTTTATCCTGCGACTTGCACACCTAGCTATCTTTTTTTGTTTTTTAACCTAGTTCTGACCATGATACATGCTATATAAAATACAGTCTATATATCAATGTCATTTTGGTGAGATTTTGTGAAAAACAGGGTCCACTTCACGAAGGTACTCACCAAGACTTGAGGATGAATTCAATTCCAGCAATACTACTGTCCTTTGCTTGCTGATTTTGTCATCTCTTCTATATATATATATATATATATATATATATATATGTGTGTGTGTGTGTGTGTGTGTGTGTATGTGTGTGTGTGTGTGTGCATGTATCTTTGTGTGCATATGTGTGTGTGTGTGTGTGTGTGTGTGTGTGTGTGTGTCTTTATGTGTGTCTGTGTGTGCGTGTGCCTGTATGTCTATGAGTGTGTTTGCATATCTCTGTATGTCTGTGAGTATGCATGTGTATATGCGTGTGTGTATTCATGTGCATGTGTGAGTGTGTGTGTGTGTGTCCATGTGCATCTGTGTGCACACATTAGTGTTTGCACATCATGTGATGGACTGGCATCTTATGTAGGACTATTTCTCTGCCTTACATCATTTGGGGAGTGCCTGGATAAGCTACACCCCCCAAAACTTGAAAAGTACAGGATTAGGTGGGTGCTAGAAAAAAAAAATGAATGGATGAATTAATGCTTTTTTGTACTGAAACAGTTTTTGGGTAACTGTTTTTCCTGATCAAATGCGTAACCTTGTCTTTCTAACGTTATATTGCTACTACAAGCCTGAACTTTTTGTACATAAAATCAGTTATTGGAAGAAGAGTGCAGATAATGGTGGGATTAGCTTCAATATATGCAGCATGCATTCATTAGTATTGCATGTATCTTTATTTTGTTGACTGTAGTTTGGATCAATAAATCAGTATTTTAACATCACAGTTAAATCTGCTTATACTGTGTTTTGCCTCTTCTTATTGAATTTCATAGTTCTGATTAAAATGACTACGCTGTCTCATTTCAGGACACCTTGCCATTTAAAATGAATACAAATACAAAGCTCAAGAGAAAGAAGCTGCAAATTTAAGATAAGCACATGCTGAGTTCCAGGCAGTTCACATCTAATTGATGCCTTCCAGACCTTCTTTGTTTGCAATCAAGATATTAAATAGCTATCACTGATTTAGAAGCATGATGTAATTTTCGGATCTGAGCCAAGGACATAATCCAAATAGCTGCAAGGGAAGGAAATAAATAATCCTTTTAAAGACACAGTAGTTACCACAATAAGTCACTTGCATGCACTTTTATCTCAGCCCATAAACTGTCTGAATGTTTGGTATGCCTGCATCCAAGTGCGTGCACATATGCATCACTACATACATCTGCTTGTTTGAGTATGGTGTCCGTAAGAAGTTCAGAGTATGCATATGTGCATGTTACCTTATCCTTTACAGCATAATGAAGAGTGTGCCACATTACTATTACAAAACGTTGCAGTGAGGCAGGCTAATTGAAATCAGCTGCATTTGCTTCATTTCATCCTTCTTCCAAAACCTCACACCCTGCCTGCTGCCTCTGTTTTAATATTTTACAAATCTATTACTTTTTTGCTTGGAAATGTACTGTTTACTGATTTGTAGAATGTATGCATATGTGTATCCAAGAAAAAATAGTGCAGGCTGCCTTTCCACACATTTAGTCACAGTTCCTCTCTCTCACAGCCTTCAAAATCTTCCTGGCACTATTTGTTTTCCTCTCACCATTATTTCTGACCATAACTGGAATCAACTTCCACTATAAAAATCTATCTATCTATTTTTCAATAAATATGTCAACAAAGAGTATCCTAAAATAAAAGCTGTCACCATGAGAACTAGGCTTTAGCAGACATCTAAGAAAACATTATTTTTTAATATTATTGGCCAGATTCCAAAAGAGCTACTCTCAGTTTAAGTGACTTGCTCTGATGTAAGCCTTTCCTGACTCTGAAAGACTTGCTCTCAGTGTAGTTTACTTACTTTGGTGTAATGATTATCTATAAACAGACAGATTCTAAAAGATCTGCACTTAGTGTAAGTGACTTTATTTCAGTGTAATACACCACAGCAAGCCACTTACACTGAGAACAAGTCTTTTGGAATTGGGCCCTATGTTCAACAAATGCCTATAACTCTGGCACAACATTTTCTGGATTAGAATTTCAACATATCATCTATGGACCATCGCCATCTCAACAATTCTCTGAATTTTCACATCTTAGATCTAAACAGCATTTATAGAAATGGCTGTGTACTATATGGCAGCATTCTTAAATGGAATTGAATAACAACACATAACGGTTTTATAGACTGATGACTAAAGTGGCTATCACAAAAATTTCATATCAAAATTCCTTCTAGTTAAAATGTTATAACCGTGTATAGTAATCACTTAAAATGGCCAGCTAAACTATCTTCCAATAAAATAACTAAAACATACACGTATTATAATTTTTATACATGCACTATGTAATGTAAATTTTAAACTGAAAAAAAAATGCAGATGCTCATTTTATAAGTGTAATATGCCACTCAGGCATATGCATGCACAGATATTATCATGCATGTACAGACTGTAAAACATTCTGGTCTATATTAGAACGACAAAAGATTTAAATGTCTAAGCACCTAAACGCCGAAAATCTAAGACCGCGAACTCGCTATTGTGGGGGACTGTGCCTACCACACCCCCCACTAAATATATATACCAACTCAGAGATTGCACTACAGTGAGAAAAGGGCAAATATTCTGATCTTCACTGTACTGCGATCTTACAAAAAGCATGTTGAGGTCCAGCATTTTCAGCGCTTAGGTGCTTCGACATTTTAATCTTTCGTCATTCTAATATAGGCCCAAAACATTCACCCTTAGCATTCATACATCACAAACCCTTGGGAGTACAGTAAGATCTATAGCATGGACACCGCATTGTGTCTTATCTCATACATGCTTTATTAACAGAAGTACAAAGAGTTTAAAGAAGTATTTTCAAAATGATTAATGGCTGGTGTTTGTTAAAGTAACAAACCAAGAGGCACGTAGAGATGAGGGCCGTGTGCATAATGTGGGTTTATTACTAACAATCCCTATATTGTATATCCTGAGTATGTTTCAGTTGCATCTGATATGCTTGTGGTGCATGAAATATAATAAATTATTCCCAGTATGAGGCTTATCCTACCTTTTTTCTAGACCTCTCAGAGTAAGGTCATTGAGTAAAGTGGGTCTTTTAAGAAAGCAAACATATATTTTAAAAATATAGTAATGCAAAGAAGGGGTGGAGGTGTGAAGTTACTTTTAGAAGTTGAAGCCAGTAGCTGATAAGGGTTAGTTATAAATAATTTATGAGATCCTAATCATTGAAAGATTGATATGTATTATAAATGAATGATTCTGCAAAGTGAGGTTCTGAGATGTTAGTTTAGTATCTTGACCATCTCATGCATCCATCCATTTGCAACCTCGTTTCCCATTTTTTCACATTGGGTTGGGGTGTCACTTCAACACTGACAATCATCTGGAGCCAAGGTTCACAGGGCTACATGACTGTACTAATTAAACTGAATTGTCAGTTAACTGATTTAGAAGTTTTGTCTGATTGTGTTAAATGTGTTTTAGTAATGAAATTGATAAATGAGGTTTTATTAAAATGGAGTTCTTGCTATCTGGTGTAGTTCAAAGTATTTTTCATTTTATTCATCTCAATGCATACATATATATATATATATATATATATATATATATATATATATGTGCATGTATATGTAAATCTGTATGTATACATATATGTAAATGCATATGTATAGGTGTGCATGTCTATTTATATATGCATACTGTGAAGAAATATTTTTGAACTGTTAATGCATTTTGTCTCTTCTAGATGCATATAGGCATATATTTAATACTAGAGGCCATAGTGACACACCAGGGACAATTTAAGTGAAGTATAACAAACTGGAACTGTTACAGTGAAAACCACTTTCAGTGAACATTAAACAAAGCATTTTTTTCTTCAGGTGCCAAACCTCCTAACTTATATGTACAACCTCCACTGTCACACAACAGTGGAGGAAAGCAAAGTCCAATGTTCAGTGAAAAGTGTTTTCAAAGTAATTGCTTTGCTGTGACTATACTTCCTTAAATTCGTTTTATATACCTGTTAAGTTCCCATAGTGCTGCTAATTTAGTCACCCTCATGGTCAGCCAGAGCAACCTCCCTCCTTCATATAGGTGAGGTGACAACAGAAGCTCCCTGCATACCTCTTACAGATACTTGAGGCACTATTTGAACTAAGCTTGCTTTTTAACCTTGCATTTCCTGGTTAACAATCCATTCAGCCTGTGTAGTGCTTTTATATACTGTTTCAATTTTTTTCCTAGGATGCTTTGATTTGATTTCATGAATGCTAATTATTCTTGTATACTCCTCACATATTTTGTGTTTTTTATTAGTTACTTTTAAACACAAAGTTAATCAGTACTTTCGTGGTGGAGGACATTTGTTCTGAGCATCACCACCTTCAGTTTTTCAGCATTAAGGGGTCTTCTTCTTTTAATTAGCCATTAGAAGTGACCTAAGTAATTTTAGGACCATCAGCCTTACAATCCTCATCTACAAAGTCATGGAACATGTTAGAAATGACCTCATAAACTGTAATGTTAAGCATTGTTAGACTTTACTAGTAGTATCATCCCTTGTTTCAGCTACAGAAATTACATTCTCTGTCATTCTTATCATTGCTGCCCGCTAACTTGTGAATACCAACTCCCAATACAGAGTTTGTTAACATGGATCATATGATATATCAAAAGCTGTGATAGCTTCTAGAAGAAGATATGGTAAGACTTCAAAGTAAGCCAGAATGACACACAATATGATCAGATGCAGACAGGAAATAGAGGGAAGAACTATTTAAATCCCACTTTCCTTATATGTGGTGCATGGAGGGTCATACTAAAGGAAAACCAAAACACTGATTGAAGATAAAAGACTTGCCCAAGCAGATCTCCATAAAATACAATTTTGTTAGCTTTTAATCCACAGCTGTAACAATATTAAATATTCAGATGGTCTGAATGTACTGTAAGACTTCCAAGCTCAATAGAAGCTTTCCCCCCTTATCCACCAGATTGCTGAACTCTAACAACAGGCTTGCCAGAGGCCTTTCTCCTCTTTTCATTCTCCTCTTTTCAACCAATTATTTATTTATTTTATTTATTTTAATTTACATTTGTTTACCGGGAAAGTCCAACTGGATACAGGTTCTTTTTCAGTGGAGGCCAGGGAGAGAAAAGCTCCAGTTACAAAGATTACTAACCTTACAGAAAATGACAATGATGTAAATATTCACAGACAACATCTACATGATGATGGACAATATACTTCTATGTATGAAAATATTTTTGTCACACCTTTACATGAATGTTTACAATTTAGATTAGAGAGAGACTAGTTTCCAGAAGTTATTTACATTGTTTCATTTACCTGGATATTTACAACTTTGATAAGAGACAGAGTAGTTTCAAGTTATTTACCTCTGTATGAGTATGCCTTTACATTACTTAAGTACATCACATAGTTAAGCATTTACAACACTCCTTTGACATTTATGTCACACATTATATATGAATATGAAGAATGCTAACTCATTTGAGATAAAATATTGGTGAGTGATAACCCTCAGTGACGGGTATCTAGATTAGAATCTGAGGTAAGGCCTATCCGGGCAGTTGCATGAACAGAGCCAGTTGTTTATCAAGTGTGCTTTTAGGAGCTATTTAAATTGTATTATAAAGGAGTTTGAGGTTATTGGGGTTGGAAGTTTATTCCACATTTTAGGAATGGAGTTTGAGAAGAGTGAGTGAGTGGTGAGTCTAAGCCTTGGTAATGTCTAGAAGGAGTTTGTTACTTGATCAAAGGGATCTAGAAGCGGTGTAAGTTAGTATAACATTTTGGAGAGCAGGGGTTCTATCAAATTTATATAGCACTTTGTGGACAAAGGTTAATTGATTGAAGTGTAGCAGTTGGGGAAGCAATAGCTCTAGCCATTTTAGCTGTCTAAGATAAATACAGTGATGTGTCCTGTATGTGGCACCAGTGGCAAACTTGGCAATGTTATTGTACTTGGCAATAAACTGAATATTCTCTTGACTAATCCAGTAAATGACATACTCTCATGTCCATTCATTCTAAGATCACTACTACTAGTATCATACTTTAGTGCAATATCCAAATCTTCATCTGTCCTGAAACTTGAATGTGCAATACTCTATGCAATATTTTTGCTGCACAGGTACCTGTTAATGTGAAAATCCAAGTCCTTGCAATATCTACTTGTGCAATACCCTAAATGCCACATTTTTATACATGTAATGTCTGTGAGTGTCTGTACTACTCTTACTAAATAGTAACTGCATGTATGTATGTTTCTTGCACTGGGAATAAAGCAATGTAATTTCGTTTAGCTGCACTATGTGCAGATCTAAATGACAACAAAGTTTACTTTGAATTATTAGGGATGTTACTTAATGTGCACACTATAAGTAAGTGCATCATCTTTCAGATCTCTTGTCTGAACAGTAAGGCCTTCCTTAGATGAAAGATGTTTTCACATTTGTTTATCCTGACCTGAATATCTGTCCCTCCAAATATATCAAATTTGCATTTACCAGTGCTTATGCAGACAAAATCAGGATCTTGTTAGAAAACTTATAGAGGCTAATGGATACACTGAACAGGACACACTGTGAACTTTGTACTTGCCTTAATAACAGTAATAACACCACCCCTTTGTTTACCAGGTAAGCCTGGTGATCACAGTCTTTTTTTCAGGAGTGACCTCGAAGCAATGTCCAGTTAAGTGACTTACTCAAGTTCACACAGTACACAAGTGAAGCATGAGGGAGTCAAACCTTGCACCACAGAAATTACAGCTTGCAGTCTTTACCCTTTGTACCAACTGCCAGAATTCTGATTCCTGTTTGTATTTCACTTCATTATTGCATTGTGTAGGGTGGGCGTCTGCAGTGGTGCAGCGGTTAGCATTTCCACCTCACAGCAAGAGGTTCTCTAGTTCAATCCTTGTTTGGGGTGCCTTCTGTGTGGAGTCTGCATGTCCTCCCTGTGGTCACGTGGGTTTGCTCTGGTTTCCTCCCAAAGGCATGCTGTAGGTGGATTGGACACTCTAAATTGGCCCTAGGTGTGAGTGTGTGCATGTGTGTGCCTTCTGTGGAAGGTTGGGCACTGGGCTGGCAACTCAACACTGTAAAACTCCACTGCCAATCATGAGCAGACAGGTGATCTGCTGTGGTGACCCCTAACCAGGAAAAGCCAGAAGAAGAATTGCATTGTGTAGGCTGAAGACGTAGGAAGTCCAATTATCTTGTTTAGTCATTCATTAAACCAGATGCCATTATTTGGTTGACCATAACCTGTTATCTTATAGCTACTGCTAAATGCAAATGCTTTCACATTATTCAGTGCTTGAATCTTAGAAAAAATATACAGAATATTTGTTGTAAAATCAGATTCATGCTCTGTAAATATCAAGTCTTTTGCTAATGAGTCACTAAGAAAAACATTTTTTACCCACAGCTAAAATGATTAATTTGTTGAACTAAACTTTTTGATTCTAAGTTGTCTGCTTATATGTTTTAAAATGATGGCCACAGTTTTGAAAAAGTGTGACTGCTG
The DNA here is from genome assembly GCF_019279795.1 of Protopterus annectens. NCBI lineage: Eukaryota > Metazoa > Chordata > Ceratodontiformes > Protopteridae > Protopterus > Protopterus annectens. The sequence continues at coordinate 493,922,789 of NC_056725.1, read as the reverse complement.
CTTATATTATGACAATACAATTATTTAAAATATTGCTAGCTGTTCTTGCTTGTTTCTTTATTTTGCTTTTAATAGTCAGATAACATGATCGTTCACCTTAAAGGTATAAGTTGTTCTGAGTAACTGCACTGCATGTTTACAAAAGATGAAACTTCGACATAATCATTTGCAGTAACTCATCTGGATGAAGTTTTCCTTAAATTTTTGCTAGTATGTTTACCTTATACTTGTTCTAGCTTGTTGCATGTTTACATTCTCTTCATCTTTTCACAATGTCAGTGCTGGAGCAGTATGCCTTTGCACTGGTTAAAGTGAACATGGAATAATTTATTTTGCAATGGCAGCTGTCTGAGGCCAGTAAAATATTAGCACAATATTTTTATAATAAGGCTCAGCAAATTTATGAATGACATAGTGCGTCTTACTGATTAAAGAGAGCTTACCTTTTTGATGAACTCAGTCACTGGAATAGCTAAGCTAAATAAGAGATAAATAAGTGCCCTTGCTTTGTCTGTTAACATAAATTTAGCATTAATCTTTGGCCAAGAAAAGTTACTTTTTGTGTCCAATATCCTTGCCTACCTCCTCAATCCTCATTTAATTAAATAATGGTAAAGACCAAGATAAGAAACAATACTGCTGACAACAGATAAAACTAGTAAAATAATAAAACAAAGACGTCAGTAAAGGTGGAAACAGTTTATTAAAATAACAGAGATGAGCGGTTTCGCAGCACAGTGGTTTCTTCAGAAGTTAAATGGATTTTTATGCTTGCTGCAAATAGGGGCATCGGTTTGAATGTCAATGTCCCTTTAAAACCCGTTCTTAAATCTAGAGGGTTGAAACGATGATTGGGTGTTCTCAATTATTTAATCAATGAATTATTTTATTATATAAGTAGTGCACTGCTAGATCTGAAGAAGCAACTGTGTTGCGAAAGTGCTCATCTCTGTTTGTTATTTTAATAAAGTGTTTCTCCCGTCACTGACTTTTTCATTTTATTAATTAAATAATGGTGCCACAAACCCTGCTGTCCACCAAAATGTGATAAGCTCACCTGCTGAGCAGTGATTTTTATTTCTGCTGAAAACCTGAGAGAGTGTACCCCCACCCCAACACAGTACTGTAGTAGAGGACACATTTTTCAGTAATATCTACTGCAACTAATAAAATTAATTTGTAAAAACTTGTCGAGAATCAGGGTGCTAAACTACATTTTGACCATTAAAAGACTCACAAAGGGAACCTGATGTAGTCTTACTAATAGATCAAAGTGCCTAATTTGATTGCCGGAGATCCTGATACTTATCTTTTGGCCAGCCTAGTGGTGTGTCTCTTCTCTCACGACATGCAATACATACACTTACTTCAATGTATTTATCAACAAACTACTTTTCAGCATCAGGTCAGACAAGCCTTATTCAATAGACAGATTAATCCACCCTTATTTGCACTGTATCAGCTGTATCTAAATTACCATGCAATAATCCTGCATATCTATTGAAAGTTGACTAGAAGAATCTCAATTACCCCCCCCCCCAAAAAAAACTGATTATCTTAACTCCTAAGTCTTTTTTCTAGCTCTAAAGGAACCTTTATTACTACTTTCCTAAAGAACACCCAAATTGAGTCAGTGACTCTACCTAACTGTTTGTAGTCACTCCTGAAGGCTGTCTAAATTCGACATTCATAGCAAGGATACCATAACAGACATCAAAAACTAGGCCTCCTGTGCTGTGGAAGGCCCTTTGTTATTGAACAAGCACATCTAGCTGCAGCATCTTCTTACTTACTGCCAAGCCTTCTGTATGCTTCTTCCATTTTTTCAAATCTGTGCTCAGCTCAAGTTACTAAGCTTGAGCAATTATATAACAAAATAGTTAAACTGCTACAAATCTCCCCAACTGATCTTATCACTGCACGGCAAGCTAAAAACTACTTTGGGTGGAATTCCCAAACTACCTTAAATTCAACCAGCTAAAAATTTCCCACAAGCATTTCTAGCGATCAGATAAATGTCCATCCTTAGGTTCACTCCGTCAGCATTACAGTCCCACTAGACGTATTTTGTCCAAAAATAAACACCTTGCCTGCATTTAAAAATCATAATTTGTTTGTGTTGATTCTCTATATTTCAACTACTTTGCCAAAGTCCAGAAAAGTATTTTGTCAGCAGTCAAATTAAGATCTTTATTAATCAACACCTAGTTATGTCACTGCTCGCCCTCTTCTGGCTAATCCACAGATTCAACCAATACTCAAAAAGTCCCTCTTTGACTTATTCTAGACATAATCTGAAACACACTATTGTTGTGACAGGTTGTAAAGTCTCTAACACCTTGTATATGTGACACTAAATTTGGCCAAATAGTACTCTAGGTATGATTTTACTTTATTTCCAGTTTTAAAGACTTTCATTGCTTTTTTTTCTGTCTGAACCCACTGATCATCATGCCCATTCCCAGGCCACCCAGCTGGCCACTTTGTTTTCCTTTGCCCACCAGGGGCAAGGGTAAGGTTGACTGGGTAGAAAGTGTCATACTGCAAGCTGACAAACTTTTATTCTCTAGCCCCTTTGCTAGTCACAGTTTCAGAATCTGGTTATTTTAACCATCAGAGTCAAATGTCTCCACCTCCATGGTGACATGGTTATTTTGGGTTGCCACCCACATGGAGTGTGCACTGGGGCACTAGGACTCCATGCTCCACCTCTTTGGGCAGGATACATGTCACCTCCCTTCCATGGCCCTACTCCTACCCAGCCTGGCACAAACTCTGTTATTCTCTACAGAATCCTGACAATGTAGCATCTACACTCCTCCCCAGCGCAGACCCCCCCCCCAACAGAGAGAGAGAGAGAGAGAGAATGAGGGTTATATGGCCAGTTCCCTATATTACTTTCCATCCCCTCATTGGCTCCTGCAGTGCTAAGGCCACTAATTCAGCTCCATTCACTTAGGTCATAGGTAGGGCTCCGTCCCATCCTCTATGCCACAGATCTAATGGATGTTTTTATGTCTGTTGCCATAGTGCCTTATTTTAAGTATATTTCATTTGTGGTTTTGTGTAGTAGCTCAGTGTAACTTTATTACTGCAAGTGTAAATAATGTTTGTTATTACAATTGTATAGAATTCGTATGTATTTCTAAAAGTGTAAATGTTAAGTGTGTTTTCAACTTGATATGCTATTATCTGTATATAACGCCTGCTTGGAAAAGCTATATATTTTCTGAAGAGCTATGCTTTTTGGGGATTTTATTTCCTGTACCTCCTTTTAAAAGGGGCCTTGCATGGCTTAGTCTGACTTTTGCGTGAATTAACTAACAAATTAACTAGCTAACTAACTAGCTAAATATATAGCATATTTTGCAGTACCAAACTTACTTCAAACCATTTGTGCTACCTCTGTTGAACTTTGCACTCTGCCTTGAAGAACATCACAGCTACTCTCTAAGAGCTGATAAAAAAATGAAAATTTCAATGGCACTAAAGCATATCATTTTAAACTATTGGTAAAATTACTTTGTTCCTTTAGCCTACCTAGTCAGCTGACCCTACAGCAACAGTTCAAACACCTAATGTAGGTATAGTGATGACATTGACTATAGGCTGACATACTAATTATGTTTTGATGATTGGTAAACCACAATATCAGATCATGTGCCACCACATAATCCTAGGTAGTTCATTTTGTTTTATGTTACAAATACAAACTGACATATTTGCAGTTTCCAAGATGAATACTTGTAAAATCAGTCAGTTGTGGCATTTACTGTAACAAAAATCTGTAGACCTGGTGATATTGAACCTATCACTCAAGCCTTTTCTACTCAACTCAGCAGGTTTTCTGTCCATAACACACAAACAGCATATGTAATGTAGCAAAACGTGCAGTTACATGTCTTCCTACATCAAAACCAAGAGAGTGAGTATAGACGAGCATGACTTGTGAGTGAGATGTATATATCTTAAGGGATGGGGCTCCAAAGATCACCTTTCCTCTTTCTCTGGTGATCTTGGAGTTAGAGTATATATGTAGTACTTTCGGGGGCAGTTTTACATCCCCTTGTAGAAATTGCAATTGGTAGATAGAGTTATGAACTAGTTTGTTTTTTGTATGGGGTGTTAGTTTTGTAAGTTTGTGAGATTAGGAATTGTAGTGAAACTTTGGTGTAGTTTACAATCAGGGAATTAAGGTGTGTGCACTTGATCTCTGAGAAATACCCTGTTTCCAGCTGTCATTAATTTAGATTTCTCCAGTTCAGTACAGATTCCTGTCTTTACATTTATGCTTAAAATTGTCAACATTGGCCTTGTCACAGAGTCTTACTTCAAAATTGCCTGTCTGCTTTTCTGGCCGAAAATAATATTGTTTTCATTAATTTTTCATTTTTGACATGCCTGTATTCGGTGTACCATATATATCCATGTATACATGCATACATCTCAATTTTCATATAAGAAGTTAATACATATTAACTGCATATTCTCTGATCCAAGTCCAAACTATCAGACTATATGTTCCTTGTCACCAAGGCAGATTTTTGCTCCATTTTATAGATATCTCAAGAGTTAACACTTCTTAAATCAACGGGTGGGTCATTCCCTCTGGCAACCATTCATTTCACCATCCACATCAAAATCATCCTTCTACAACTATTTTGGTCCTGCTATTCAAATTATTTTCAGAGTCTTACAAATTTAAAATGGTATTACAATATGTCTGACCAACAGCTGTAAACAAATATTCATCCCAGAAGGTGCTGCAGAGCAGGATCAGGCCTCCCATTACTCTATGATAAGACATGGAATGTAGCTTAGCAACCTCTACCTGGTTACATCATCAAATGATTTCAACTCATCTGCTCACTTTGGTCATATCATCTGATCTTTGTCAGTCAGATAAATCAAATAAGATTTACAAGGAGACAACAAGGAACCACAGAACTATTGTACAGGTCTAAAACATGATGTAAAAATGGAACCATCACAACAGGGAATTTGTTCCAGATTGCCTGTAAAATTAAATCTGATATATTTCTTTTAAAATTCAGCTGCTCTAGGAGGGGCCTGAATGTTCTCTTTTAGTATACTTAGGGCATATGTATGTCAACCATTGCTAATTTGTCATCCAGCCATGATCAACTGATGGTCCGGCTATGATCAGCTGATGGTATACTTCCTACTTGTAGTGTCTTATGAGCTGAATTCAAAACATTAGATTTCATATAACTGTCTGTAAGCCAAAAGCATGATAATGTTAATTCTTATTACAAAACATTCTTGTCAGTCTATTGAGTAATAATCATAATTAATTTAAGGTCATTAACATATTTATATATTATAACTTACTCAGACCACAAGCTCATTCAAATCTATAGCATGGGCAATAGCAGTGTAACATAAACATTGATGCATTCCAACATATAAATGGATGATTTATACTATGTTTTAACCCCAGGTATTTTATTTTTATTTATTTTGAAATTGTTAACCAGTGTAAAGTACTGATCACATTGGACTTATTTCAGTCTCAGCTTGGGGTAAGTGCAATAGATATGTGGTATTATATACAGAGTGAGTGACAAAACACAGTATACATGTATTATATACAAAGTGATTAACAAAACACAGTATATACATGTGTTATATGCAGAGTGAATGACAAAACACAGTATACACATGCATTATATGCAGAGTGATTGACAAAACACAGTATACATGCATTATATACAGAGTGATTGACAAAACACAGTATACACATGCATTATATGCAGAGTGATTGACAAAACACAGTATACATGCATTATATACAGAGTGATTGACAAAACACAGTATACACATGCATTATATGCAGAGTGATTGACAAAACACAGTATACATGCATTATATGCTGAGTGATTGACAAAACACAGTATACACATGCATTATATACAGAGTGATTGACAAAACACAGTATACATGCATTATATACAGAGTGATTGACAAAACACAGTATACATGCATTATATACAGAGTGATTGACAAAACACAGTATACATGCATTATATGCAGAGTGATTGACAAAACACAGTATACATGCATTATATACAGAGTGATTGACAAAACACAGTATACATGCATTATATACAGAGTGATTGACAAAACACAGTATATACATGCATTATATACAGAGTGATTGACAAAACACAGTATACACATGCATTATATACAGAGTGATTGACAAAACACAGTATACATGCATTATATACAGAGTGATTGACAAAACACAGTATATACATGCATTATATACAGAGTGATTGACAAAACACAGTATACACATGCATTATATACAGAGTGATTGACAAAACACATTATACAGGCATTATATACAGAGTGTATCTAAGAGTTGTCATCCTGCAAGAATCAGAATGAAAAGCAGAGTCAGAGCAAAGTATGCAGAAGGAAGTAGGGTAGGAAGAGCTTAAGGTATATGACCAGTGAGAGACAGCAGCTGCATTTTCCTTGAGACCTGTGATATAATTTTAGTTCTGACTGGAAAACGAGGTAAGAGGAATGATCTTTAAGAAAATAAGGGAGAGATTCTCACAGTGTGGGATCAAGGACTGACAAAGCATGATATGTGCACCGAAGCCTGGGAGGGGCTTGGAGGAGACGTTAAGACTTCTAAGGTTATATTTTGATGCATCTCTGAATAATGTTGATGCCAGTGGGGAGAAGGTTTCATTCTTACATTAAACAGCTGAGAGACAAATAGAAAGCCAGCACATTGTTTCACAGAAAGTCAGTTAGCTTTCTCAATGGTTTTGCAGTGATCTTCATTTCATGGGGAGCAAGTGATTAATCTGCATTATGCATATGTCTATAAAATGCCATCCATATTTTCCCATGACGCTGAGCCTTTATTCCCAGGCAACTGAGCATCCAGCCATAGGATCTGTAGTTTATTAGTTATCACATCATGGTTTGCACAGTCAAATGCTTTACTGAGAACAGCAGAAATGGTGACAAGTTGCCAACAGCAGTCCACTGTTCTGGAAACAAAATACAAAAGATGGGGCTGATTTATTGCATAGTTGCCATTGCATTATTTTGTGAGGCAGCAGTCTGAGTTTGTTTGATGACTTTCTCCTTTGTCTTACTCACTGTGTAAGTCTGTATGGTTAACCTCATTTGGCTAGTGCCAGTAAGAGGTCTAACTTATGTTTCAGTAAGTGACAAGGCCATACAAGTAAGTTAACACCATCATTCTATTCAAATCCATGGGTGACCACTTCCCAGTCATCCCACTATGGTCTTTAATAACCCTAAGATCAGCTTAGTTCTAATTATGGGTCACCCTATTTCATTACACTGTGGTTGCAACCATCTTTTGATTGGTATGTACTCTACACTTGCTCCAATGTTTATATTTCTTGTGACCAGTTTATCATCATTCTGTTTTAATTTACCAGACAAAATAATTCCTGCTCCTGTATGAAGAGTGAGGGGACTGAAGCAGCAATGACTATGCAGAGATAAGACTTAGAAACCATGGAAGATTACACACTTTATTGTATGCCTTCTGCCTCTTGCAGAGATGAACTGTTTGTCTCATATTCAAATCTGCTGAGTTAACTGCTTTCATAGTAGTCTAAATCTGATTAGTCAATTTATGAAAACTTCCATACTATTTTATTATCATTTTGGACAGTGCAGTGGTGCAGCGGTAGCAATGTCACCTCACAACAAGAGGTTCTCTAGTTCGATTCTTGGCTGGAGTGCCTTCTGTGCAAAGTCTTCCTCCCTGCATTTGTGCAGGTTTTCTCCAGGTACGCCGGTTTCCTCCCATGTCACAAAGATATGCATCTGGAGTGTTTCTCCATGGGCTGCCACTGAAAATTGGCTTTGTTCCAAGTTGGACTTTGCCTGTAAACAAATGTTAAATAAATACATTTTCAAGAACATAGTTTGTGTATCATAAAACCCCATTTCCCACTTTTCTCAACTACTGAGTCTTCAGAGGCCATCCCACAAAATTTGTTCATCTGTCCAAAATCATCAGTCTCTTGCAAGTCACGTAGACATTGGTCTATAAGGAAGTTATACAACATACAGCCAGTAACAGTAAAAAAAGTAATCAAGAATCAAAAGGGGTAAACACTAGGAAGTACTAAGGCTTTCTTTAGTGAAGAATGTGGTTTTCACTCATCCATTTTATAACCTGAAAAATGCTGGCAATGAATTTCTAGTTTCAGTTAAATGTTCATAATGTTATACTCCAGTATTAAAAATAGAGATGCTATAATTAAAGTTTCATTTGAAAATGCTATTTTGTTTTCTCTCTATTAGGATATGCAGGAAAGATTTCTTTCTCAGCTTCATTTCAACTTCATTTCTTTCTCAGCTGCATTTGAACTGGGGATGTTGCTTGTAATTCCTACATCCTTGGCATCTGTTCAGTTATGCATATATACTGAAATGTGCTTCATTTATAGCCACTAAACAACATGTTTATTATTTTTTTCTTAGAAATAGTTGGCAAAAAAGATAAGTTCATCTACTTTACTTTTTTATTTCACCGGTATTATCACAGTCCTTTCAGTGCTCTGATTTTGACACTTGGCTAGCTATTTCATCTTTGCACTATAACTATATATTTCTGTCATGTGTTTAGTGGGTCAAGATGAGTGTCTTAAACTAGAATAGCTGAAACAGTCCAAGTTCAGAAAAGTGGCAACATGTTCTCAGATAGCTGAATCTTTCTATCCAAGGCTGAAGCTGACTTTAATGCCCATAAGAGAGAAGTCATTAACCTAGCCTCTACCTGCTGGTACAAGATCTTATTTTACTTCATTGGCTAAAGTTTATATCGTCTTAATGGTGTAGTTAAAATTTGTTATTGAGGGGAAACAGTTTAGTTGAGGTATGAGATTTGTACTATTATTACAAATTTTACCTGAAAAACTGCAGGAAGAGAATGGTCTGACCATTATTGTCCAGTAGGTTGGGTGGGCGTTTGAAAGACATGCGTAAATGGGCGTGCCTTCACTGAAGGTTGAACACCGAGCTGACACCTCGGCGTTCGTGAAAATCTACTGCCAATCATTAGCGGACCGGAGTTCCGCTGTGGCGACCACTAACTGGGAAAAGCCGAAAGACAACAACAACAAGTAGTAGTATATTTTATTCAAGCTGTACTTTTTGCTTGGTTAATTTTAAACACCTATTGTTTTGCTGACAACCAGCTTTTGTATTATTTGAGCTATGGAAGTGTTAGTTTTCATATATTAGTTTAGTTCTATCTAGAATTGTAGGAAACATCATGCTACTCAATAAAATCATGAACTTCAGAATTTGAACTTCTGCCTCCCAATGGTGCTTTATTTCAAAAGGTTTATGAGAACAGATTACCATAACAATCTAACTTTGCGCTACCATCCAAGGCCATCTTTATTTATTTAAAGATATATTTCTTTAGTCATTTATCATGTAATGCTTTGCAACTGTTCAAACTATTCATGAAACCCCTGCAGCATAGTTTTGAGCTGCCTACTGACTTGAGCAAACGTAATTTCTTTTGGCGATCTATAATTAGATTTGAGGTTCCTCAGTTCAGGCATACGCAGTGCTCTGTGCTTAATATAATTATTTTTGTCAACAAATAACCCTGTGTTGAACTTGAGTGAACTACAAGCAACACCCTCTTTGGATGACCAGATTCTCTTTAGAACCAGTCGTGACTCAAAATCAGTTCAGAAAGAGATACGTGATAGCTTTTAAGGTTTGGACACGGCTCATGCCCACAAACATATGGGAAAGCGTGGTCATAACCTACACAATATTATCTGTAAACCTTTGTAGACTTTCTAGTGCTGCCCCTTGCACATGCTTACCCCAGTAACTGTAGAAATAGGTCTCTCATTGAAAACTTTGCATTTCATACATTTTTCTCTTTTCATTTCAGCCATGAAAAGTCCTTAATATTCAGGTTGTTGACTACCTGCAGGCAGATGTTTCAGGCACAGACAATACTGCCCTTCTAGCCTGCCAATATACCAAAACAACCATTCCCATAATTAGTGACCAAGTTCTTCTTAAAAATATATAAACTAGTGCTTGCTTTAATATAATTTCCAAGCATCAGCTGCTCTCATAGACAACCAGTTAGTACACTTGTAATTCTTATATAATCTCTGTATAGGTTGTCTGATCATTCTCTACTAATCTTTCACAATCCCAGACATTCCCAGAGGTAGTTGTCCCTAAATGCCCTATATACCTGAATAAGGTTTCCTTTTAAATATCTATATGAAACACTCTGCAAGTTCAGATATTTTAATCTTTCATAACAACTTTAATTTTCACACCCATGGTTGCCCTTGGTATATCTCTACCATACTCTTTCCAATATATTCATGCTACTTTTTTTATAAGCTTTCCATATTATTATTCCATACTCTAGTTTGGGTCCGATGTAACTTAAGAAACAATATGTTTACCATTTCTGATTTCCTAGATTTTATGAATCTTTTTATATAGCTTATATTTTTATAACTATCATTCCATTTTCAATTCATTTGCATGCAGACTATAGAACTCCTCATATTAAATAGATGGATCTAAAAGATGTAGCCTAAGCAACTATGAGCCTAAGATAGAGCCCATTGGAATGCCCTATTACAATCAAGAATTTCACCAATAAAATTCTGGATGGAATTTGTCATGTCCTATCATGCAGCTATCCATCTTATCAGGATTATATTAATACTTATTCTAATTTATTGATCAGTGTTTTCTGTATGATCCTATCAAACGCTGAATTACGTCTATATAAATTACATCACAGCACAGTTTAACATGGATAAGTGTTATACTATTATAGAATATTATGTTACAGGTAGTTATAGATCTGTTTCAACATATTCATGCTGATACATGATTTCACTACTCTGACAATAATCTATCCAAAATAGTGTTCTCCATTATTTTTCCACAACAAGAAAGTAAATGTATTGTGTCTGTGACTGGGTTTGTCCTATTTCCCCTTTCATTAAAGATGGGTTTAACAAGTGCACGTCTCCAGTCCTGTGGAATCTCCCTTACTTAAACTGCATAGTGAATAACAGATGTAATGGCACTGTAAGTTCATGCTGAAGTGTTCTGAGTTCATTATTACTAATTCTGTCTCATTCCCTTGCTGGTTTTGGCACCAGTTTGCTTAGTCCTTTTTTATTATAAACTAATTTAATTTTGGTATCTGAAGTTAATTGGATGCTACTAGCACAATTTATCATCCCCTTTGTGGAACCAAACCATTTTTCATAACATGTTGTAAATATTATTGTTATTATTATTATTTATATAAGCTACTCTGTTTGAGAATAAATTTTAAAAACTATCCACACATGGGTGCCGGAACCATAGAGCAAGGGGGAAGGGGCACTCCCCCTCTTCTGTATATAAACAAAATGATATCCGATTTCCCAGTGTTTTTAGTTTTAAATTTGTTTTCCGTCTTTTTCAGCTGATGTCATCACGTGTGCGATGATGTCAGCTCTGTGAAATGGCCTGTCGGAATTGAGCTTAAGGGCTCAATGTGCAGAGCTGCCTTCCCAACTGCTGTTCAGGTTGATGGACAGAGTGGAGCTGCCATTGTAGCGAGCTGAGATACTGTTTTTATCCGGGAGCAGAAGTTGGAACAAACTTATTTATTTATTTATTTATTTTATTTTGCATTTGTTAACCGGGAAAGTCCAAGTGGATACAAGTCCATTTACAGTGGAGGCCTGGGGAGAAAAGCTCCAAGAACAACATTATAGTAAAAAATAAAAAAATAAGAGTTGCATAAATGACATACATGTAATTCATTTAGACATAGCTGACAATCCAGGCATTTGATTTATACATAGACATAGTTAATTATTCATAATACAGTCTTTATAAATAGTAAATGAATAGAACCATACATTTAGTATCAAAATGTCCAGCTATCCTGGGGTATTACAGGAGCATAGTCTGTTATTGGAGAAATATGTTTTGAGCAGTTTCTTAAATTGGGTTAGTGAGTTTGTAGCTGTAATTTGGGCAGGGAGAGAGTTCCAAGATTTGGAGATGCAAAGACTATAGATGGAGTTTCCTGCCTCATTGTTAATCCTGGTTACCTTAAGGAGGTGTTGGGTACTTGACCTTAAGGATCTGGTGGGGTTATAGGGCTGAATGGGTTGTTGAAGGGATGTTTTTTTTTCTGAGTGGTAAAGTAATTCATGGGTGAGTGTTAGCTGGTTGTACTGGAGTAGTAGTGGGAATTCTAGCCATTGTAGTTTAATAAGGCTGTCACAATGGTGTGTTCTTGGGGAGGATTATGTGGCAAATATAGCTATCTTGTTGTAACAGTTGACAAGTTTGTTTAGGTCTGTTTTGCAGAGGTTGGTCAGCATGGGGGATGCATAAAGTAATGTGGATAATAGGTGTGTCCTGGCTATAGTGATTTTGGAGTGGTTAGAGAGGAGTTGCTTGTTCTGATAAAGTAGCCCTATTTTTTTATGTACTTTTTTATGGTTTGGGAGATGTGCGTATCCAATCTTAGGTGACTGTCAATTTCACACCTAATAGTTTGGCTTGATTGGTGGGGCTTGATTGGTGGTGGAGTTGGTGGTGTTGTTTTGTGAAGATATTGTGAGGTTATATGTGGGTGGTGCGTTTCTGTGGGGGCTAAAGATTAGTACTTTAGTTTTAGCGGGATTGAGAATGAAGTTGTGGTTAGTGATCCAGGCTTCTGCTAAAGAGAAACATTCTTGTGTTTGGGAGTGGAGAAGGTTAAGGCTGTTGACTGCACATATTATGGTGGTATCGTCTGTGTATTGGACTACTGATACATTGGGAATATTGGCTGGAAGTTGGTTAGTAAATGGGGTAAAGAGCAAAGGCCCAAGGATGGAGGCTTGGGGAACTCCTAAGGTTACAGGTAGTAAGGGAGAGAGTTGGTTTTGCCATTTGACTGCTTGCTGTCTGCCATCTAGATAGCTCTTGAACCATGAGCTAGCTGGGGGGTTGAGGTTTAGGGTGGACAAAGAGTTAATCAATTTTTGGTGATCAACTATGTCAAAGGCTTTAGAAAGATCTAAGAGTGTAGCAGACATGAGTAATCCATTGTTTCTATGGCTATTAACGGTGTTAGTGAATGATGTAAGGGCAGTGGATGCGCTGTGGAAGGGTCTAGAACCATGTTGCTGTTGGGCTAGAAGGTGGTTATGTGGGAGGTACTTCATTAATTGCATGTGGACAGCTCTTTCTATGATTTTTGCTAAGGGTGGTAGTATGGCTATTGGACGGTAGTTATTGAGTTTGAGAGAGCTACCCCCTTTGTGCAATGGTGTTACATGTGATATTTTCCAAAGCTGGGGTACTTTGCTCTCAGAGATAGATCTGTTTCTTAGGATGGGCACTGGGTAGGCTATAGCTTCAGCAGCTAGTTGAAGATATTCAGATGGTAATTTGTCAGCTAGTGTGGATGTTGGTTTCAGTTTTGAGAGTAGTTTTTCTATGACTTTTGTTGGGACTGTGTTAAAGCTAATGTTGTGGGTTTTGCTATTTGTTTTAGTTGGAAAAGGTAATGTTGTTCGAGTGGGGATATTGTGGCTTGGTTGGTTGCTAGCTAGGGTTTGTATAGTTTCTGTGAAAAATTTGTTGAACAGTGTGGGTATATTGTCTTGGCTATTATCTGTTTTGGCAGTGGGGGTGGTTGTCTTCCCTGGTTGTGACAGAGTTGATTGCAGTCCAGAATTTCTTTGGGTTGTTTATATGTTTATTCTGGATCTTTTGGTAATAGGAGATTTTGTTGGTTTTAATATGCTGTTTGGCTTTGTTCCGTAGTTCTAGGTACTTTTGTTTGTCTAATTGGCTTCTGGTTTTGTGATAGTTTGTCCAAGCTTTGTTTCTATTTCTGAGTATTATTTTAGTTTCTATGGTTAGTCGTGGGGCATGTTTGTTCTTGATTCTAGTGGTTCGGGGGGAGGGCGTGTTGGTTAAGTATATTTATAAAGGTAGTATTAAAGTGATGAACTGCTTTGTTGAGGGGTAATGTTTTTAGGGGGAACCAGTTGCATTTCTTTAGATCAGTGTTAAATTTAGTTGGGTTAAACTGTTTTTTGTTCCGTCTTAGACAGTTACTTGGGACAGTTGGGAAGTTTTGCTGCTAAGTAAGAATGTTGCTTGGTGGTCACTGAGGGCATCTGGCAGACATCCTGATTGGGTTATTCAGGAGGGGTGAGATACAAGTATCCAGTTTAGAATGGATTGGTGTTTGGTTCTTTTGTCTGTTTTGGTGGGGGAAGAAATGAGTTGGGTTAGGCCATGAAGGTTGATGTGAGATAGAGAGTTTTGACTGGAGCAATTGAGCCAGTCAATATTCAGGTCTCCTAATATTATGTTTGCTTGGGGGAGTAAAATAGATGTCCTGTCAAGTAGTTTTTCAGTGGTGGGGATATTGTTCCTGGGGGGATATAGCATCCTATGATGTTTAAATGTTTGTTTCTGCTAATCTTTAATTTGGTTGGGATGAGTTCCATATTTCCTAGTTCTGGGGATGTGATGTCTAGCTTTTCTAAGATGAGGTGATTGTTATATAGTATGGCAACACCCCCTCCCTTCTTCCCTATTCTGTCATTGCAAATTATATTGTAGCCAGGTGCAGTACTTTTGTTATCATGGATTTCTGGTTTTAGCCAGGTTTCAGTTAGTATTACTATGTCTGGCTGATAAAAGCCTAGTAGGGCATGGAGGGCATGCACTTTGTTTAAGATGCTTCTAAAATTAAGATTGATGATTAGAAGTGAGTTATTGGGTCTGTGGGGGAGGGTAAAAGTTGTATTGGAGGTTGGTGGGCTTGGGATTGATGGACCTGGGTTGGGGTGTATGTCCCCACAACATAAGAGTGTTGTTTGCAGTTGTAACTGAAGTTTAAGTAACTTGTTTATGATTTTTATATATTTTAAAGAAGTGCAGGTGTGTCTATAAGTTGGGAGCTCCTTGGGTAAGTGGTACATAGGGATGGATTGGTAGTGGTATGGGTATAATTGAGTATGTTGTTTGTGGTTGGGTGTGTGGAGGAATGTTCCTTTATTTGGGATAATTAGCCTACACTTGTATTGGGATTGATAGCTAGTAATGAGTGATAGTAGTATTAGGGTAGGTATGTAAATGGAGTATAGTAGGATTTTTGTTTTAGAGGGATTTGATAGTGTAGGCATGTTTGAGTTTTATTAGGTTGGTAGGAGGTGTAATATGGAAAGAGTGGAGTATACTGAAGAGTGTTAATAGCAGTTGTTGGTATGAATGATTGGTTAGATTAGGTACTAGGATGAGGTAGTGAGTTAAGGAGGAGTGTGGTTAATTGTAGGTGTGGTGTATAGGTATAAAGGTAATTGATATGTGGATGGGTGAGAATGGGGGTAGGGTAGGGTAGCAGAGTGAGCAGGAACCACCTGAGCCTCCTGTGCTTGCCAGGGCAAGAAAAATCAATCAGCTTATCAGGAGTAGCTTGTGTTTGCAACACTCGCCAGTCAGTAACCTGATCTCTAATATTATTAAGTAAAATAATTTTATTCTAAATAGACTCTCTTATTCTTTTAGAGGAAACCTCTCATTTATTTTGCCCTAACTTGCTGCCATTATTTTAAGCAGTAAGCAAGGGGCAAGTAGACTAGTAAATAGGACTTTTAATTGTGTAACTAGCCAATGTACGGGGAGGGAATTCTTGGATTATAGTGCCATATAGTGGCTTCAGTAGAGAGGTTAATACCCTAGGGTGGAAACGTTTACTATGAGCGCTCAAGCATGTACGCTCGTAAGGAGAGATGTCCATGTGTTTGTGCTAGCCAGAGGTTATGCTATTAAACAGTAAAACATTTGGAAGTATTAGGACCTACACATCACAATTTAGTAGAGTTTAGTTGTCCTTGTATTCAGCGGGAGATTTCCCTGGAGAATTTCAGGTCAGGAAAGGTAGAAGGGCTGGGAACTATTTCAGCAGAGGAATGCTCGTTTCCTGCCTAAGGCTTAGAATGAGACTTCACAATTTAGTAGAGTTTAGTTGTCCTTGTATTCAGTGGGAGATTTCCCTGGAGAATTTCAGGTCAGGAAAGGTAGAAGGGCTGGGAACTATTTCAGCAGAGGAACTTCATTTCCTGCCTAAGGCTTAGAATGAGACTTCACAATTTAGTAGAGTTTAGTTTTCCTTGTATTCAGCGGGAGATTTCCCTAGAGAATTTCAGGTCAGGAAAGGTAGAAGGGCTGGGAACTCAAGGGGGAACAAACTGCAAGGTAATATATAATGTAAAAGTTGGAACAAACTGCAAAGCTTACAAATAAGTCAAAACTAATGGCTATTGTGGTGTTCTTTTAGTACAAGTAAAAAACAGTACATTTTATTCACTTGACTTTAGATTGTTTGCTTGTTTGTTTATTTAATTAGCCTTTGTTGTCCAGGTTAGTCCCACTAGGCTAGGTTAAATGCATACATAGTTGTCAGCTTCCAAAGAAAGGCCAGGTTCATCCCTTTTTTAGATACATATATCATCTGAGGTGGACTCTGTTGTAATAGGGACCAATCTTCTCTCACCATCATAGCTGCAAGAAAACAATGGATTGAAATCCTTTCCACATCAGAATATTGTGTATTATATGAAGTCAGACTGGATGCTGCAGTACAGAGTATCAGAGTTTTCTTAGATAAATTAGCTAAACCACAATGTCTTATTGCCTAGTACTGTAATATGTAGGGAGACTTGTCTGGAAGGCAAAAGTCAGGAAGTTCTTTTCTTACATAGAGTTCAGCTGAAAGGAAGATCTGGAACAAAAGAGAGAGAGGTCCCAGTCAGGGCTAACCTACAGAGTGTAAATTGTGGTTTATACTTTGTGGAATGATTTGCTTTTAGAGGTGAAAGTTGGACTTAGTCTGAAAGTCTGCAGCCTTTTAGTTGAGATATAATGTATTCTGGAAGGGCTATGTAGACTGATCACTGTCTTGAAGGTACCATTTTGCTGTATTTTGAAACTGCAGTGTCAGGAGGGTTATTATTTTAGTTTGTGAAAATTGAATAAACCTGTGTGTGTGTATTTGTCCTGCCTTCAGTATTATTTACTTACTACTAATAATACTTCAGTGTTAATTTAGAACTCATGTCTCTCTTGCACACACGTGTGTGTGTATACCTGGTGGTTAGTGGTACTCAGGCTCAAACCCAGTACCTTAGGTACAAGGTAAAAAGGGCCTAAAGTCCCTAGCCATCACGACTTGTGAGTTGATGCCTTGTATTTTTTGATCTGTTCCTCATAAAATCTGTGTTTTTCAGGATTTTTGTGGCAAATCACTAAAAGATTGAATTCACTAAATAATGACAGGCATTTGAATT
Organism: Protopterus annectens; assembly: GCF_019279795.1. Lineage (NCBI taxonomy): Eukaryota > Metazoa > Chordata > Ceratodontiformes > Protopteridae > Protopterus > Protopterus annectens. The sequence goes on along the minus strand of NC_056725.1, from coordinate 493,905,396 downwards.
TCAGACTCCATATTCTTCAGAAAATAAATGGTAACACAAAACCTTTTATTCTAGCAATTTTCTAAGTTTATAAGATCAGTATTTGAAATATGTCCCAATTTTGGGGCTGCACTCCCCCATGTATTGGCTTTGTCCAGGTTTTTTGTGCTAAGAGGTTGAGAGCTATGGTGAGAAGTGAGAACTGAATTCACTAAATGGTAACCATTTAAGTTTCAGTCTTCCTATCATTTAGGCAACTGCTGATTTGGCATATTGGTATGTTGATCTGACTGTAGTGCATAAGGTCCTGGGATCAACACTAATGCATGGTGGTAGCACAGCATTTTATTCTAACAACTTTTCAAAATTACGCAAGCAATGTTTAAAAATGTGTCCCTGGTTTTTGGGCTTTTGTCCCCCTCCCCAATAGATTTTGGCTTTTTCCAGATTTCTTGTGCTGCAAAATTGAGAGTTACAGTTTGAGTGTCGAGTGGATTTTACAAGGAGCTGAGAGCTTCAGAGGAAGAGAAGTTTAGTGCTACTTATGTGAAGGTGTTCACACTGTTAGTAGCGCAACAGGTAACATACTTGCTTTTAATGCAGAAGTCTGTGGGTTCTACTCCCACAGCATGCAGATAGATCACTAATAGTGTACTGAGTTGTACTTTAAAGGGAGTGGATGCTGCAGTCCTATGAACGTCCTCCTTTGGAGGAGTTATCTAATAACTATGTTTCTGTTATCGGTTTGCCATCCATTTTCCATTGCAAAATTACTAGCTCGTCATTTTTTTTATTGTAGCATAATTTATTCTTTAAGGGCAACAGGCACTTTATTTGTAGATGAAACAATGAAATATAAAGTTGTTTGCTAGCAGCAACCTTCATTAGTCACAGATCCCTTCAATGTGGAATTTTTTAGATGACTTACTTCTGCAGAGATTTTGCATATTTACTAATATTGGTGGATTGTAATGACAGAAGTTTGAGTGGCCTTTTATGGTTGAACTTTTCTGAAATGCGTAGATTTGACATTATTGGTTCATACATTTTGTTTCATTGCTTACTAGAAGACTGTTCTAAACTACAAATTTAAAACACATTCTAACAAGTGGTGCTGTATTATGCAAGGAATATAATTTAATACAATCAGGTTAATACAATCAGGAAGGTGAATCAAAGAATGCATACATGTATGCTTGTTCACAGGATGCAGAAGATCAAAACAGGGGAAGAGACCAGTCACCAATGGAGTGCCCCAGGGCTCATTGCTGAGACTTTTTCTGTTTGGCATATACATCTTAAAAGTAGTAGGAACTAAGTTTGAGATTACTGCAAGCTAGGGGCAGTTATTGAATCCCCAAATGACTTAGCCATCATGCAGGAAGGTTTATCCCAAACAATAACTGGTGCCAGAATCATGAATTAAAACTAAACTCTAAGAAATACATGATTGTATCCTTTGCAAAGTTATTTACTCCAGGGAACTGCCAAATTGAAAATGCCCCCTGAAAACTGACCCAGTTGTTTGGCATTTGGGCACTTGTGTGTACAGTGACCTAACTTTTGACCAACATATGCCCAGAGTCACAAGAAATTCTTTCTATATTGCACAGCTTATAAACAAATTGATTTTGACTAGATCTAGAGATGTTATTGTCCCCCTTTACAAAGCCCTCATTAGGTCAATCATTTTGTATAATGCCTACTTTGGCATGTATCTGTCCAGACCCATGCAACATCTCTAGATCTAGACAAAATCAATTTTAGTAAGGATATAAGTCCTAAACAATAGGTCCCGCATGGACCACCTCAAAGATTTATCAATATACTCAGTATCCTACAGAGTGCTTAGAGGTGACATGTCTGGTATACAAGGCATCCTCCGACCTAATACAGATGGACCTACTGAACATCAGCAAGTCAAATGGCATCAGAAATATTCAATCAAGGTATCTAAACTGAATGTTGTGGAGAGATGGATATATATCACAGAGGCTACCACTGTTCCAGAACAGACTATCCATTCAAGTAAAACAAAGCTCATCCCTGTCCACATTCAAATGCAACTTGGATCTAAGGATGGGTAATAGAAAATGTACTCCAGGAGTGACCCTCATGCCGCTAATGGATAGAGGCAGTTCCTAAATGCTGCATCCCTTACATGGGTCCCCTCAAATTATCTATAGTATGATCACATTCACTTATAGCTGAAGTAAGGCACAGTTATGCTATTACTAGTTTAATGCCCAGTCTTATGAACCAGTTATATATAGTTTGTTATCACATGCAAGATAATAACAAGAGTAACACAGCCTTCAAACGGTTCCCTATTACATCCTCGAAGACGCACTTACCCGAATACATAAACGCTGACATGTCTCCATTGAACCACGTAAACATCGATCGTCCTGAAGCGCAAAATCCAAAATGTCGAATCGTCATGGTTGGCCCTTCCGTAGTATAGCTCTGTAAGTTAAGTGTGCAATAGTTACGGACCTTAGGGTTAGGGTGCAGGTTAAGGTAAGTGCATAGATGGTAATGTATGTGAGATTTAGTGTAGAGTTAGATGTAGGGTTTTGTTACGTATATGTGTGTGGATTATTTATTTTGTTTGGGTATAGCTTGTTAAGGTAAATGTGCGATAGTTACGGACCTTAGGGTTAGGGTGCGGGTTAAAGTAAGTGCATAGATGGTGGTATATGCAAGATGTAGTGTAGGGTTAGAAGTAGGGTTTAGTTTAGGGTTAGACATAGGGTTTTGGTTAGTGTATGTATGTGTTTGTTTAGTTTGTTTGGGTAGGTAGTATGTAGCGGGCGGTGGGGTGGGACAAGTATGATGGTTCGAGCTTTTGATTTTTGCGGTTTAGGGCATTCAGTGTATTCGCGGTTCACAGAATATGTGTCGGCGTTTTTGTAATCGGTTATTAGGGCTTTCGAGCTTGCAATACAGACCCCCTTCAAACAATACTCATCCACTAAGTACCTGTGTCCTCAATCCCCATTCCCTTTAAGTCAAGCCATAAACACTTCCGAAAATTATAGTTTACTTCACCTTCCAAATGTTACTATACTTCTTTAAGATATTTACTTACTCATTCTGGGTAACATGACAGATGCTAAAGTACTTGCAAACATGTTATTTCTTAACTACTACATTATAGATTTACTTATTGTTTATGCCAGGTTTGTAACTTTGCCTAATTTAGTTTATTAATGGTATGTACTGACTCTCCAATGATTGACATACACCTTTAAGTGCTTAACCACTTTAACTTGCTATCTCTGTAAACATACTACATGCTTATATAACTGCAGACATATTACCTAATAAAATGCATTCGTCTCTTCCACCAAATAGCAGATTACCCTGTGGTAGTGGGTGCTATAGACTGCATGTGCATTTGAATCAAAGCACCACCCGGTGATCAGGGTAGGGCCTACATCAACCGCAGGGGTATCCCCTCCATCAACTGCCAGGTCATATGTGATGCCCAGGGCAGTATAATGAATGTGTGTGCTGGCTGCCCTGGAAGCTATGACGATTCCCACATATGGCATCTGATGCAGCTGTACCAGAGATTTGCCAGTGGGGACATCCCCTATGGTCAGCTAGTGGGGGATGCTGGTTACACACTGGAGCTGTTACTGATGACACCCATCAGAACTGCACTCACACCTGTACAAGAATGCCATAATGAGGCACACGCACAGACCAGACTTATAATAGAGCATGTGTCCAGGATGCTCAGGTCACAGTTCTGGTATCTGGACACATCCGGTGGAGCCTTGCAGTACTCACCAGCTACATGTACCCAAATTGTTATGGTATGTGCTATGCTACACAATATGATCCTGTGGAAACAGCTGCAGCAGGAACAGCATGGGGCAGTGCCAAACAGCCCCTCACCAAATGCCAAGGCCTGCACAGGAACAGAGTGACTCGGAGGAAGAACAACCTGAGCCTGCCCAGTATGTCGAGGCTGCGGCAAAGAGACAACGCATAGCACATACACTGACACAGTAGGGACCCAGAGAATGACATCTCTCTCTGACTCACACATACAGTAAAAGGTATGCCAAACATGACACTACCTGTGTTCAACCATGTATAGGGAGTGTACTATGTGCATCCGACATAGGCAGCCCTCCAGCACCATCCGCAAGTTTGGCACACCCTCAAGGTAAGTCAGTCAATCAACCTACCAATTGCTGAATGAAGTAGAATGTGTCATTACCTGTATCTATGGTATGGATGTGAGCATGCATGGGAATTGGGTGGCTGAATGTTATGGCAACGGACAGCAGACACCCATAGTGACACCATGACATCTGTAACACATACTGTAGGCACCATAGTAGCCAGCACTACACAGGGTGACAAAACCCACTGCAGGAAATGTGCTGAGCAACATGTATGTCCATATGACCCACACATGCCAGTCAGGGCAGTTCACATACCCAAGAACAATCTCAGCCAGCAGGACAGGTATAGACAAACCCAAACAGAGCTTGTGCCATGGTCCCTGAATGATGGCTATGGTTCACCTCTCCCCCAGGCCTACACAGACAGACTACAGCAGGGCAGGCAGTGGGATGTTAGTTCTGAAGGGTAGGAGGTCAGACAATAATATGCAGGGCAACCAAAGCCACAATCTGTAGTACACTGGTATGCCTCTAGTCAGCATGATAGTTAACAATACAGAATGAAATGGCGTACCTGGCATACCAGTACAGTGATAGCAAATGTGTACAACTGCCACATGTGCTCCCCACATCCTACATAGTAATGTAATAACAGTCAGGTGCCCCACCAACCCTGTGTAGAAATGTAGAAATAGACCGGTGTGCCCCCCCATGTAGCAATGTAATAACAGTCAGGTGTGCCCCCCATCCTGTGTAGAAATGTAGAAATAGTCAGATGAGCCCCTCACCCTACGTAGTAATGTAATAACAGTCAGGTGTGTCTCCCATCCTGTGTAGAAATGTAGAAATAGTTGGCTGAGCCCCCCCCCCATCCTATGCAGAAATGTACGAACAGTCAATGCCAAATGCTTGATGGATACCCTGCAGAAACAGCATGCCACCTGTCGGTGTACAACACCAAGGTCAGCACTGCACTTTAAACTACCTGAACTTGATCCACACATTAAATACAGAAGACCATACTGGGCATGCTCACACACAGGTCATACTGGGCATGCTCACACACTTATACACAAGAAGGCCATGTCTGCAAATACCAGTGGACCAGACATATCTGGCAGTCGCAGTTGTTAGTGCAGATGCTCGTCAGTATGCACCACACATGCCTTGCACACACAGTGGATAGGAATACAGACATATATGTAAGGACAACACACTATAATAAGCCAAAGGCAGACGTACATAGATGTGTGGAAGAGGGTGACTGTGACAAGGAGCCATCCAGGCCTGTCTCACCCAGCACACAGCCAAAGGGCCCCAAACACATGAGGCTTAGATGTCACTCACTGCAGATACTAGCCACCAGCATCTGTCAGCATTACAGACTATTGGTGCATATGCCAGCTGTGAAACATGACTGTACAAGGAAGTAGTCATCTAGCAGCTGTTTACATGTACCTGTGAAACATGACCCTGTGTGTGCCCGCATGTGGCATGTCAACCTCTAGATGAATGGGTTATGGCCCATGTACACACACCGCCCTACGCATAGCCCTACTATGACAAGCCTGCTGAGGTCATCCACTGTGAAATACACCCTTGGGAGAATTATAGCCTGGTAATCTCCGTGGCGTGCACCATAACTTAGTATTGCTGTAGTGTGATAAAATAGTTAGGTAGGAATTTTATTCTCAGACATGGCAACTGTTTGTATGTGTTTGTCTGTCTGTCTGACTGTTTAGAGAGCAATGCTTTTTAGAGTAGTCACACCCCCAACAATTCAAATGCTCATCTTTGGCAAGGCTGCTGATGTCATCCACCTAGAAATACACCCCTGGGAAGGCTGCAGCCCAGTAATCTCCGTAGCGTGTCCTGTAACTGCATACTGCTCTATTGTGATAAATTAGCTAGGTAGCTATTCTAATCCCAGACACGGCAAGTTTGTGTGCCTCTAATTATTATTATTATTATTTAAGGGTCCTCAGCACTAGCACAAATCTCCCTAGGCTTACCCAAACAAAAAAAAAAATTGTTTGCATATATATTATAAACTTAAACTACAGAACACACTCTAAAAACTAAAGATAAGCTTAAATAAACAAACTCAACAAAAAGCATAGGCATTGAACCTGGTGTTTGTTTAGATGAGATTACTCACCTGCAAGTTAATTATTCAGGAGTTACATCTTGAAACCTGGGCTCTAGTGGCTATGTAATTATCAAACCTACCAATATTAGGCCAAATGATAAACATTACTACAAACTTCGATGGTGATATCCACCCCAACCCTGGCCCTTCCCCTCCACTCAATTGTATTCACACCCTATCCCCTCCACTTCTCAATCTAAACTCTAGACCCTTTAACTCTTCTGACCTGTCATCTAAACATCCTACTATGTCTCACAGAAACCTGGCTTAAAACCAAGTACCTAAAAGACACACAGATAATCCCACCAGGTATGATAGAGCAGAGAGCAGACGAAATACTCTGAGTGGTGGTGGCCATACTCTACAAAAATCAAACATAAAAGCATAAATATAGCATGTATTTACATCCCCAGGCAACAATAATAACAAAACCTTAGAGGACTTTCTCCACTGTTTAACTCAAACTCACCCCACCCCATCTAGCAGCATAAATCTACATGGCTTTTCTCAGCCTCCATCCCACCTACCAGACTAGGTAAACCCCAAAACAAAGACAGCATCCTGGACTGGATCCTTACTAATAAAGATCCACCCAGTACTACCAGTACTCACCCTCAAGAGGACATGAGTGATCACTTACTCACCTATGTTATCAAAAATCAGGAACAATAATAAATTCAACTCCATTTTCAAACTGAACTTAAAGCCCACAACTGGACAATACTCAAGTCTCTTCCTCTTGAAGAGCAGGTTACTTCTTCAACACCTTCCTCAAGATTCTAGATTCCCATGTCCATTAGAACTAAAACCAAAACCACCATGGCTCTCTAAGGAAACAAAATCCAAAATCCTATCTAGAAACAAGATGTGGGTCACATAAGACTCACACTCCCACCAAACCTTCCGGCAACTTAGAAATGAAACTAAAAGAATGATCTTAAATGATAAAAAACTTCTTCCTCCACCTCCAACACAAACACCTTAATAATCCACAAAATCTGGGCAGGCTTAAACAAGCTCCTGCACCCAGGCCAGGCAACCACCCCCACTCCAACAACTTGCAAACAACAGTGCCCTGTAAACATTCAATACACGTTCAAAGTTTCTTCACAGAAACTATACAATCCCTGGCCACACAATTCAAACAAACAACCAGCCCACTCCACTACCCATGCCAGCAGAATACTACAACTACATCAGATCATCTATTTACCTTCGATCAGTACCCATATCCTTTATAACATCTCTTCTTAAAAACTAAAACCCACTAAGCTAGCAGCTGACCTTCTCCCAGCTGAGTTTCTGCAAAAAGCAGCTGAGGCCATTTCCTATCCCGTCTCCCAATCATAAACCCCACCTGTCAGGAAGCCTTCATCCCTCCATATGGAAAATGTCCCACATTATTCCTCTCCATAAAGGTGGTAGCTCACTAGAGCTAACCAACTACAGACCTATAGCTATACTCTCACCCCTGGCCAAAATTATGGAAAAGTGTGTCCACAAACAACTGATGGAACACCTCACCAAAAATAAAATTCTAGCTAACTCCCAACATGGCTTCAGGCCAAATCACAGTACCACATCAGCCCTACTATCCTTTTCTAATACCTTCAATAACTTCAGAAACAATAATAAATTATCATCTGCTCTTTTCTTAGACCTCTCCAAGGCCTTTGATATGGTGAACCACATTCAACTCCTCAATACATTAAAAAAACTATCACTCAGCAATTCCACGCTGAAATGGTTCCAATCCTACCTGTCCAATAGGCAACAGGCTGTTCTATGGCAGGACAAATTATCTACATGCCTAAGGATCTATTCTTGGCCCTATTCTCTTCACCATCTTTGTTAATGACCTGCCCACAATCACCCCCCATGCCACATGCATTCAATATGCAGATGATTCGACTATCATCAGCACTGCCTCCAACCTGGCAGACCTCACTGCTTCAACCCAAGACACCTTCAACCTAATAGAAAAATGGTTCTCAAGTCGACAACTAGTTCTCAACCCCAACAAAACAAAACTACTTACTTTCTCACCCACTAACAAGACTCTTCCCCCACCTTCTCTATTACATCCTCCAATGGAATCACTATATCACCAGCTCACACAAAAGCCATTAGGTGTTACCATTGATAACTCCTTAAATTTAACACCCATTTCAATCTTACCATCAAAACCGTCAATAAAAAGCTTGTCTCTCTAAAAGTAAAACACTTTCTCTCCTCTCATGCTAAAATTTACATTGCCCAGCACACCTATCAACTCTTTCTATGCCTCCCCTCTTTACAAACCTAAACAAGACAACCCTTAACAAACTTGCTTCTTGTTACAATCACATAGCTAGATTTGCCACAAATTCCACCTTTAGAACGCACCACTGCACTACTAACTTGAAAACTAGGGTGGTTAGAGTTTTCCAGCCAACTCCATTTCAACCAACTCAAAATGGCTCACCAGATACTGTATCACCCAGAGAAAACACCAGCTCTGAAAACATCATTCACCCCTATATTAACCTGCAATCTTTACACTCCTCCAATAAGATCTTAGCTCAAACTACCAAAGCCAATAATTCTGCTGGATTCTCTATTCTCAAACTTTGTAGGTACCATGCTCACCTCAGAACCCTCACTCCTACAATTCAAAAAAAAAGCTTAAACCCCATCTCAATACTCTCTGGCAATGTCCCTGTTCCAAACCTGATTAACCACTATCATTTACCCTTCTCTTACCTCACTATCCTTAACCGCTTTTTAACAAGGCGCCCGCCTTTGTAACTGACCTATGTTTTTTATATGCTGCTGTTGTTTTTTTTTCCCAAGATGTGATGTATCTTTATATTGTATTTAGAACTCAACTATCTTCCTTTTTTTTGCATTAACAATGTTCATATGTCTGTTATGTACTTGGAGCTTTTCTCCCCGGCCCTCCGCTGAAAATGGACATGTATCCAGTCGGACTCTCCCGGTTAACAAATGTAAAATAAAATAAAAAATAAAATAAATAACAATGCTTTTTAGGGTAGTCACCCTCCCTACAATTCAAGTGCTCATCTGTGGCAAGGCTGCTGATGTAATCCACCTAGAAATACACCCCTGGGAAAGATGCAGCCCAGAAAACACCGTAGTCCGTCCTGTAATGGCATACTGCTGTAGTGTGATAAATTAGTTAGGTAGCTGTTCTAATCTCAGACATGGCAAGTTTGTGGCTGTCTGGGTCTGTTTGTGTAGATAGCAATGCTTTTTAGGGTAGTCACACTCTTTACAATTCAAATGCTCATCTTTGGCAAGGCTGCTTATGTCATCCACCTAGAAATACACCCTTGGGAAGGATGTAGCCCAGTACCTCTCAACTGTACAGATCTTCACAGAATGTCCAGATTTTTGCCTCATGTTTTTGGTGTGTTCCTCCTAAAATCTCTACCTTTCTGGCAAGTAGCTGAGGACTGAAGTCATTAAATAATGACAAACCATTGAGTTTAAGACTCCACTTCCTGCAGAATGTTCATACTAATGCAAAAGCTATTATTCTGTCAACTTGCTAAGTTTATAAGAACAATATTTAATATCTGTCCCTATTTGTCCCCCCCCCCATAATTTTAGGCTTTGTTCAGATTTTTTGCTCTAAGAGGTTGAGAGGTATGTAGCCCACTAATCTCCGTAGTGTGCCCTGTAACTGCATACTGCTGTAGTGTGATATAGACCTCTGGCAGGGTTCTATACCCACCCATGGTGATTCTGGATGTTTCGTGTGTGTTCCAATGACTATGAAGGGAGCAATGCATTTTAGGCTAGTCACACTCAGTACATTTCAAATGCCCTACTTTGGCAGTCCTGCTGATGTCAGTCATTGTGAAATACACCTTTGGGGAAAAAGTTTTCCAGCATTCCACGTGGTGCATCCTACAACAGCTCCATGCTGTAAACCTAAGTTAGGGGTTCTATACCCACACCATGTTGGTTGGGGATGTCTTGTGTGTGTGTCACTGTCTGTGTAGGGAGCAATGCATTTTAGCCTAGCCACACTCACTATAAGTCGGATGTCCTACTTTGCCAATCCTGCTGATGTCATCCAATGTAATATACACCTTTGGGGAAGAGGTACTCCAGTAATCTCTGTGGTGTGTACTATACCTGCATAGTGCTAAAGTGTAATAAACTAGTTAGGTAGGGGTTCTACCCCTAGATCTAACAGGTGTGTATGTAACTTGTATCCTGTGTGGAGGTAGGTGTGAGTGTGTGATACCTGGGCCCAATGTGGAGTGGGTTTTGCAAATTTCTTATATGGTGGCCCTAGTATATATCACAATGTCCACCATACAGGGATAACAGATGTGAAATAGCCAAGAGGCTGGGGAGCAAATACATACCCATACATGACATCAAGGCCAGGCAATCACAGTTAGCAACCCCAGTATTACCAAGAGCACACTCTCAATCCATGTCCCATACACACATGCACACATGCCTAGACAACAGCCAGTATGTGGATAGTACACTGCATATTGGCCACTGATAGTAACTATGGAGTGATTGCAGTGAGCTACAGAGAGCATGGCACCCTGTCCATTTGTCCAGTAGGCATGTACATGCAGACAGTGCACCTTCCCCATGTTCTCCACTGGAAAACTGCAACACCTGTGGTGTCATCACATGTGGCCCACAAAAGGCATGCCATGCCTGACAACATGCCCTGTATGGACAGGTGCCACTGACACCATGGAATGCTGTTAGCATGCTATCAATGTAGGTGCAGGGTAAACCTGCCATCCATTACCAGTTCCCGCCACAGGTGGCCAAGACTGGCACATCTGCTGATAATCTGTGTACACAACATGGGCCAGACACCCCAGGTATAGTTCCACATGTCACTGTACATGCATGTGGGAGGTGTGCACATCCCAGACACCATCCAGCATTGGCCACACACAATAGTCACCTAGGTGACTGGATGGGGGATACAATACCCACCTGTGTGGGCAAATGCAGAAACCACAGCCCTGAGCCACAATGCTGACCATTGTCATGTGACCTGATGCCAAGGTATACGCATCACCTAGCCTTGTATAGCCATCTGGTACAGCTGGCACCACACACACGTGCAGAAATGCACCCATGCATGTCAGTACTGGCACCCTGTGCATTTGTGAGTGTGTAGTATGATGCATATGATCACATCCACACTCACTACAACCACCATTGGCATACTGAAACATGCTGTCTGATGTCAGACACCTCCCCATACCCTTTGCCCATATCACCTCTGTATGACTCCTGTGGTGCATATGATACCTGCACAGTATTGTGTTGTGGCAATCTCACTAGTGATGGGTTGTATTCCGGGCCCTGCCAAGTGTGTCAATGTGTGTGCATCTCTGTGAGAATGTGGCTGTGCTGTCGTTGACAACTGTACATGTGGACAGGCACATGTACTACACCTACCATATAGCTACCATATCCTTGTTGCAGATGTCACTCACCATCGCATATATGTTCTGAGGGCTCCACAACATGTAACCTATGTGGCACATCCAATAACTGCATATAAATGTGATAGCATGACACAGTCAGCAGGGGTTTGATACCCTGTGCTGGTAGGTGTGTGACAAACATGCTTAGGTTTTACAGTCCCTCCCCACCCTGACGTGTCTTTGCCTCTGTCTTCCTGTCTGGTGGATGTGGAGACCTACACCTGCTTTGCTTAGGCAGCAGCATGTGTATTTTCAGTGATGCATATGATCAGCTGATGACTTCTGCATGAATTGCAGCCCTCCCCTAGCTGATTGCATGTGGAACAGCTGTGGTAACATTCCCATAGCCAATTGCATGGAAACAGACTCTAATATTTAGGAACATGTTGGTGTTGGCCCTTTTCATTCACTGTGAGCAGGAACTAAATCTGTTGTTTGGCAGACAGCATCTCAGATGGATTGGGGATTTACCTCTAACAACATACACTGTGGAAACAGGGCAACACACAGGAGAGGGATGTGCCTGACCTGACTACAGACTGTAAGTGCTGCTATACTGCATGTGGAGTAATGTTGGTTTAACAGTGTGTGTCTGGATATGACTGTCCTACAGGTTTTAATACCTGCCATGTCAGTTCTATGTTTATGAGGAATGTGCATCTGCAGGGTCATCTGCAGACTGAGCAGTGTGTGGTGCATTTGGTTTCATGTGTTACCCACAGAGCCTGTATCTGTGAACTGCAGAAGGTAGTGTGAGGATTGCAGTCTGTAGATGGTGAAAGCCGTGTCAGTTACTGACTTCATATCACTCATACGACACATGTTGCAACAAACCCTGTTACAACAGTAAATGTACACTATCATTAGTGTCATCATATCTGATAACAAGCCAGTGTGATATAAGACTGCTGCACATGTTATATATAGTAGGGGTTATATGTGACGACATAACCTGGACATTCTCTGGTTGTTTGTACAGTACTAAGGACTGTGTATCTATAGTGAATGTTGACAGTGTGTGTATTGTTAATATGTTCTTTAGCCTGTGTACAGACTGTGGTAGATGTTATTGTTATAGGTCCCATCCTATCTGATGTTACATGCTGCTCCACTGTATGTCACCGTATTAGCTTACGTTTGTAGGGCCATACACACACATGTCCCATACCACAGACAGCCAGAAGACCAAACCATGTAGCAGCCCAGTATATGTAGGGCTAGTCTGTGAGAGTCACATATGAGGATGGTATTGAACAGATAGTCCATATACTGTATGGTTATGCTAGCTTATCATATCGACTCACAGCAAGAGGTTCTCCCGTTTGTTTCTCAGCTGGAGCGCCTTCGGTGTGGAGTCTGCATGTCCTCCCCGCAGTCGAGTGGCATTCAAAAGACATGCATGAATGGGTGTACCTTTGTTGAAGGTTAGGTGTCGAGCTGGCACCTTGGCACCGTAAAAATCTACTGCCAATCATTAGTGGACCGGAGTTCCACTTTGGCGACCCCTAACCGGGAAAAGCTGAAAGAAGAACATCATATGTGGTTGTGGTTTTGTTCACATTGGTTGTGGTTATGCAATGTCCCACAGGTGTATCTTACCCTGTGCTGTGACATGCCTGCAGAGCCTGCTATATATGCAGGTACATGTGCATTCCCCATAGGAAATGTAGACCAGTGTTGAACTAGTCTTCCTGTAGCTTAGCCTGCACAGTGTATTGTTACATGCCTAGCAGCTTAGTGTACTTACCCAGTGAGATGTCATGTGCAGATACTTGCCAGATGTACTGCTGCCAGACCTCCCTTAACAGTCATGTATGTCAGACAGAGCAGTGGGATGCTGTACAGATGTATGTCAATATCTAGTGGGTAGTATGTGGCCATGGCACCTCTGTACCAGTGGTTATTATGTGTCAGGCCAGACAGGGGTGTGTGAATGCATAACCTATGGTGGCATATGTATACCAGTCGTTATGTGTTATACCCATCTACATGGCCGCTAACATCCATATTGTCATGCATGGTCCACATGTTTTGCACTAAGGGTTCTGTGTATACCTCTGGACTGTAGAGAGTGTTTCAGAATGTCCACATATACTGGCCAATATCTGTGCTGCAGTCCACAGGGGCATTACGTGCTAGCAGTGGTAGTTTACTATGATGTCCTTAGGATGTCTGTCAGTAGCCAATGGTACACATGTGGAAAGTAGATGTGACCTCCCACACACACCATGTCTGTGAAGACAATCCCAATTACAGTAGCAATAGTCTACTAATATACCTGCTATACATACCTGACATTCACTTGCACTATGATGTTGGGACTATAGGGGCTGGGGTAGGGCTACACTCCATGTCCAGGACATATGGTGAAAATATCTGTACATATAATCATTCAGATATATATATATATATATATATATATATATATATATATATATATATATATATATATATATATATTTATATATATACATATATATAGAGGGGTATGTATATGTACAAAGATATACATATACACACCCAGATATATACATATACAGAGCAATATATGTCTACACATATACAGATAGTGATACATATATACATATACGTATGGATATCTACAGATATATCAACAGTAGTAGGTATATCGGAATACATATGTATGCACATATAGTTATAGATATCTATCAATATATATATATATATATATATATATATATATATATATATATATATATATACCAACATAACTAGGCATATCTGTGCACATAGGATGTGCATATATATATATATATATATATATATATATATATATATATATATATATATACACATATATCAATATGTGCATATACGCATACCTATATATACACATATGTATAGATAAATATATGTATAGATATGTATACATATGTACATATGAAGACATGTACACATGGCCATATATATGTAGCACTATACAGATGTGTATACAGACATATGTATGTGTATACCTGTGTATGTACATGTAGACATCTATACACCTATGATATCTATACAACCATATACCTGCCATGAGTAAACATCACGGTTGTGTATCCCCTCCCACATGTATCCCACCAAATGTATCTGCTCTGTGTACATTATGATAAAACAACATATGTGATGCAACAGTCATATTAATGACAAGGACTACACAATCTAGGAAGTAGAAGCAATTGTTCAATACCACTCAATATGTGTAATAACAGCTATATTGGTAATACACCAACTGTCACCACAGTAGTTGTGGTGTAGTGGTTAAGTGCTGTGACTTCAGTGTAAAGGGTCCTGAGTTCAACACCTGCAAGGGCTGCTCATTTTGTTGCTGGGCAGAACAAGGTCTGTTGGATACAGAGTGGGTAAGGCAGTGTTTGTGCAATGTAAGCCACACACGTCAGTATCACGACATTGCTAGGTGGGGGTCTAGTCCCAGTGTTGGCAACTAACAGTGTGCATCTACGTGGATGGGTCTACATCAGGTTGCAGGGTGTACATGCCTCAGCAGGCCACCTGTCCATGTGGCACAGGCAATACCCAGAATAGTAACCTGTGAAATGTGTTCGACTGTACCCTAGATATGTCACTGCCATGGTGTCACCACAGTGACATACCCCGTTCTGCAATATGACTGCAGACCATCCTTATACTGACACATGTACACCTACAACACAATTGCATATAATTTTAGAGACCACAACCAAGCAGTGTTACTAACAGCTAGAATGCATCATTGCTGGATGGCTACACTACCTGCCAAATATGCCTCACACTCTACACCCTACAACATGTTACACTGCAGGACTGTGGTACACTGGTGTATAGTCACCATGTGCATCAGAACCATATCAGCCTGTCCCTGCATTGATGGTATGGATGACAGGGATGGGCACAAGTATCATCATATGCACAGGGTGTGGTGTTGGTCTGCCAGAGGCCATGGGTGGGCCATACATTTGACACCATGTGTGTGGGTGAGGGGAGTACTCTGGGGAGCTGGCTGAGGTGATGTAGTGTGTGTAGGTATGAGGTTGACCTAGGTGTGTTTGCATAGTGTGTGAGTATGCATGCACACAGTTATGCCTTGTGGCTGCCCTACGCAGGTGTTTATGGACAGCTGCAGACCATACCTGGCAGGATGTGCAGTTCACTGCCTCTGGCCACAGACACGTGGACTGTGCCTGCCAGGGGCTCTGCAGACATGTGCAGGTACAGGCGTTGAAGTGCTACTCCCACCTGCTGATGACATTTGTCCACTGGTACAACATCCCTCCTGGGACTGGCCAGGACCACGTGCATGTGGCCTGCTGTGGTGTGGTGTGGACAGCACATCCCCCTCACTGCCAGGGTTTCTAATGCCACTACGGGAGCCCCTTGGTATCCTAGCACAACCATGTTGACTGCCAGCTGTTGCTGTTGCTGGCCCACGTCCACGCAGACGTTGCTGCATCTCCACCACATGTTGAAGCACGGGCACACCACGGCTGATGAGGGCCATCATCTCATCATGCCATCTATCCGCTTGCTCGGTAGAAGCACAGATGGCACCCAACAGTTCATGGAGGTTGTCACTTACAGATGTGAGAGCAGCCCTCTGCAGCCTAAGGCCCTGTCTGGTGTAACGTTCAATACATACCTGCACCACCATTACAGCCTGGAACATACATCTGCTGGTTGCAGCTATGTTGCCTATGCCAGGGGCATGATGTTCAGCGCCCCTACCACGAGCACCCTGTGACATCCGCCTATGTCCAAAAATAAGTATAAGTGAGTCAAACCACCACGGTCCAGCCAAATAAATGTCCAGAAGATATGTACAACAGCAAACAGTTTATTAGAAAAAGGTTAGCGCTTTTGCGGGGTTACCGCTTCATCAGACCAAATACAAAATGAAAGTAAAAATCACATATTTTTAAAAAAGTACTCAGCCAATCAGTAAGAAACAATTAAAACTGAACCACTTAAAAAAGAAAAATGATCTTACATCATCTTCTGCCTAATAAGGCAGGCTTAAGGGAGGTGCCACTGTTAAGGCCTGGTGGTTCATAAGCTCTCATACAGATAATCCACTTTAGTTCACATAATTCAGCAGTGTTGTTAAAATCACCTCTTCTTCCACTGGGATGCAGCACTTGCAGAACCCTAAACAGAAAGGTACTATGGCCTGGATAAGATAAGGCATGATTAGCTAGGGCATTAGATATAACCTGATTGTATATGTTTCCTAAATGCTCAAGAATTCTTTCCCTCAGCTGGCGTGTGGTCTTACCAATGTAAAAACCATTACAGGAACAGCATGTAGCAAGATAAACTAAGTTCCTGCTCCTACATGTTGCCACACATCTAGGTGTAAAAACATGTCCGGTGACAGGGTGTGTAAAACAGGGATCTGGAGAAATAGCTATATATTTTTAGGAGGTTCCAGAACTATAGACAGAGTGTGAGTAGAGTACTGGTGTTACAGGGTATGTGTGTGTACATACTAGTTTAGCTTGGAATGCAGTCTGTCTGCATAGCTCTCAACTGTGGGCCTATCCTGTTGGTGGCCAGAGGTTTGCCTATCATGTTTTGTCTGTCCACTACACAGGTCCTGTGCCAGATATTTCACTGGCAGTGTGTGCGTTGAGTGCTATCAGTAAATGGCTACATCCATTTATATTTCTAACCTCAATTCCCTGGCTAAGGGTATGTTGCAGACTATCCTGTAACACCAGAAACTTGCTTAGTGTATAGCAACAGTTTTCCACATATGGGCCTGTGTTCCAGCCTCTGTCCTCCACCTACATACCAAGCTTTGCACATATGACATGCTGTCAGGGGTTGTTCTGTAGTGGGCTGTGTGTATATCACACTGCCATTGCTGCATCAGTCCACTGCTGTTGTATCCCCCACACATACAGTGGTGCTGGGGACATATATGTGTGGGCTTCACCTACACAATACATGTGTGCCCTTATGCACTCCAGAGGTCAGTGTATGTAACAGTGGTATATGGCCCTGTAGTATTGAGTCTGGGGGGGGGATGCACCATAAATGACCTAGGCTGTTACAAAATGTGGGGTTATCAGGGGTGAGCTGGCTTACGGTATCTGGATGTACAGTACCGTATACTTCACCTATATTTACATTACTCATATAAATTGGGTTAATGCAGGCCTACTGCTTCCTGCCATACAGACAGTTTTGTTTGTCAGTGTGCTTGTGATGGTGTCATTTATGCCTTGTTATGTCATAGTTACATCTCATTTGGTCAACTGAAATCTTACCCACCTAGTGATTTTGTACAAAGTGTAGATAGAGGCTGCTGAACTGTACACCTGCATTACATACTGTTGATTGTTTGGTATCCTGTGGCCCAGTCTGTCTTTACTATTGTACAATGTGAAGGCTTTGGCCTGGACAGTAACAGTTGTGAACCTTTCCAGACTACTGTATTAGTATAACCTTCACAGTTGCATTACTCTGTTTATATGGATGTCAGTGTCTGAACAGCTATATGACATGGCATATAGAACTGTAATAGTACACAAGTAAAGGTTTTCCATTTCTGCAAACTTGTGTGTGGTGTTTTTTCTATGACTTCTTTGTGGGTATATGTTGCAGGCAATGATTGTAATTTGTATGGGTGGCCCATAAAGTGTCCAGTTGTTCAGGTGTGAACTGTAGGCATAGTGACTGTTCCATATTGTGTGCACCTTCTGCATATGTATCTTACTGTGCATATCTCTGTATGTGTTTGTGTAGTCACATGTATATCTATATATATGTATATATATATATATATATATATATATATATATATATATATATATGTGTGTGTGTGTGTGTGTGCGTGTGTGTGTGTATATATATATATATATATATATATATATATATATATATATATATATATATATATATATATATATATGTATATCTGTATCTGCATATCTGTGTCTGTGTATATGCATCCTGGGGATGTTGATAGCTTCCAAATTTTACATTTCCTATGGGAGCCAGACTGTACTGCATGATATGTTACCAATACCAGTCTGACATCTTACAGGTGGGTTGTAGTACTGTTAACATGTGCCCATGTCATGTCAAGTCCTGCTTATGGGATCTGTACCACTTAGTAGTGGATTGCAGGGTTGACGTGTTTGGCTGTGGTGGTGGGGTATGCCTATCTGTATATGACGTATATTGTTTGGGGCATCTCAACCTCATTAACAGTGCATGTGGACATATTTGTTTTTGTCAATCTACCATTGCTATCTACAGATGTGTGACTATATATATATATATATATATATATATATATATATATATATATATATGTATATATTTCTAAATATTTGTGTATGTATATATATATATATACATATATATATATATATATATATATATATATATATATATATATATACACATACATATATAGATATGTTGCATCTATATATGTAGATATATGGTGGTGCTGCGGTAGCATTGTTGCCTCACAGTAAGACGTTGTCCTGTTCGATTCTCAGCTAGAGCGTCTTCTGTGTGTAGACATGTGTGAATGGGCGTACCTTCGTTGAAGGTTGTGCGTCAGGGCTGGCAACTCGGCATGTAAAAATCTACTGCCAATCATTAGCAGACCGGAGTTCCGCTGTGGCAACCCCTAACCGAGAAAAGCCAAAAGACACAACAACAACATATATAGATATGTTGTATCTGTTTAGATATTAATATATTTACACACACACATACATCTAGATGGTGTACATTCTCTGTAGTTTTGCATGACTGGGCTGTATGTTATGTTTCTGAATACATCAGCTTTATGTATATCTGTCATGGCTTGGTGGTAAATCATGTTGTCTATGGTGTGCAGGGTCCTGCGTTTGAGCATTGCAGAGCCTGTTTATTTTGTTGCTGGGCAGAACACAGGTCGTTGGATACAGAGTGATTAAGGCACTTTAAAGCAGTTGTAGGCCAGTTTTCACATGTTTGAACAGCGGTAAGCAATGCTAACTTCCGGTTACAGTTTCTTACACTCAGCTTCTACATTGCTTCACCTGTGTAGGCAGTGCTTACCCCCATGCAAATGCACTTAAACCTGCTTACTAGTGCCTTATTCATTATGACACTGACACTTCACATGTGCATTTCCTGCTGCAGTGGGACACGAACAGGGAATGCCTGCTCATTATGCAAATGCTCTGCACACTACACCACTACACGATTGTTGTGCTGCTTCATTTGCATATATCTTCCTTGTTATCCTCTTCAACCTTTTAAGCTGCTTTAACCGTAGCTAAGTGATGGGCACACCCGTGCACCTATGGCTAGCTGTACTCGGATTTTTAAAAAACAATAAAGGGGTTTCTTCATTTACTTTTTATATACTGTTGCTGTTGTACACATGGGGAACTGTTGATGGGGATATACGGACACCTATGAACAGTGTTGCTCATTTCTTACCACTTTCTGCTGTTCTACATTCCCGGGGTATGTTAGTTCTGTGAGCTCTGCTCTCAGACACCCCCCCCCTGCACTCGTACATGCTCCATGTAAGCTTAGGAACATGGGCAGTGCGCCTTATTAATATGCATGGTGTGCTGCCATCCTGCTCCTAAATGGGAGCTTCTGTGCAGGACTACGCTAGTCCTGCACAGCAGTTTAGTAAATCCAGGGGACTATGTCACTATACTGTTAAAATATGCATTACTTTACTTCTGTCTTTCCACATTTCCACTGCAGATCAGTGGTCTCTTTTTGTCTCTCTGTCTCTCTCTCTCTCTCTCTCTCTCCATAAGTGTCAGATTGCAGCATTCATCTTTCATTCTTAATAAAACATCCTTTTCTTTTGCATTTCTTGACTGACGTATATTAAGATTCTATGTCCCTTTACTTCAATTTCTCCCCCACAAATATGTTTATGGAACTTTTCATCAGTTCACTTAATTGTGCCCTGCTCATATCTGACAGTATGTAATAAGGTTCCTTACATTTCACTCCTCATCCTCTCTCAGATCGTAATAGTTTTGTTTCCTTCATTTGTGACCCTACTGCACATCGTTCTGATATTCTCATTATATTTATGATGTTGCATCTTCTCTGAAATCTTTCTAACTCATTTCTCCCTTGTATTTCTTGTTTCAGAGGATAACAGCTATGGCATGTAACCTTTTACTTCTAATCATTAATTGGCTGTCTAGGTCACTAGTGGAGTTTCACAATATTCTGTTCTTAGTCCCTTTCTCCTTGGGATATATGTTTCTGGGATGTAAAAGCTGATATCAGGGTAATATGGCTAATCAAGTTTGCTGATTGCAAAAAAAGGGGTCTGCTATCAAATCCTATTATAACACACAACTTCTCCAGTAAGAACTGGACCAAACATATGGTTGGTGTATTAATCATGGGCTTACTGAACTAGAACTGCAGCATATAGTTTCCTTTGGTAACTCTAGCATCGCTACTGCTCTATAAATCTAATCCTACACCACACACCAGCAACACCAAAGGATGTGACAGATACCTAACCCAACATATACCTCATTTTTGCAATAAACTGGCCTTACAAATGAAGAAGACCACTTACCAAGCAACCTTAAAGCTTATCTGGATGGGGTAACACACATTTTACTGGAAATATGTGAACTCTGTTTTAAAAGGGACATTGTTAGTTTCCACCAGCATTGTGATGATGTGGTAGAGCTTTTCAGTGGACTCCTTTGGCCATAAGCGTATTAAGAACCTAGGAATCTGTGAATCTATAATCATAACTCCATCTTAACCATTACATTTCTAAGCCTTCTTTATCTTGATCCTGTTTATTTTTATTCAGGCATAAAAATGTTCTTAAATAAGAAAGTATTATTGTGTGTGGTCTGGGTGTAGCATACTGTCTTCTCCATGGAAATCTGGAAACCAGAGAAGTGCATGTACACACACACACACACACACACACACACACACACACACATATATATATATATATATATATATATATATATATATATATACACACACACACATATATATATATATATATATATATATATATATATATATATATATATATATATATATATATATAATTGTGATGTCAGGAGGTAGTGCATGTGTACTCTGATGTGCAAGTTGCTGGCCAGGTGATTCTGTTCTGCAGCTTCTTAGTTCATTATTAAGAAGAAAACACCCTCTGGTGCCAACGTGCATAGGACATTTCTAGCTGAACATTTTGCAGATGGCTAATCTACAGTTATACAAAACTATTTTTTTCAAGCTGCCTTCTTTAAATGCCCTTTTGTGTGAAAACATTGTGAGGAAGGGTATGTGTATTTTAAGGACTGGAGTGTAAGGAAGATCATCATCTTCATACTGTGAGACCATCTGTTCTGAATACGCAATTTATCCCATGGGCAGGAACTTTGGGGTAGGTTTATTTAATAGGAAAAGCAAGGCAAGTCCTCTAAAGTGGGAATGTAGGGCACATAGTTCTATTCCAGGACTTAGTTTAATGCTGTTCTTTTTCAAAATGGAATGTGTAACTGATTCTACTTTCAGTAAAGGGCAGCTAGGTTAATGTGGTTTCACTGAAATGCAGCTAAATGAATATCTTTAAGCTATTTAAGTCAGCAACCATAATTTGTACACAAACTATTATGCTTTTCAAGCAGTTGTTCCTTGAAAACATTGTGCAATGCATCTGTTATCTGGTAGTCCTTGATTTAAACAAAGCAGTTTTTCTTAAATTGTAAGTTTCTGAATATTTTTGGTAATAGCCTACTTTATCCATGCATTACTGTATTTGTCAAACAGAGACTGATTTTCTATACATTGTGATGACTTACCACTGCCAACCAGAAATCAAGAAGCCTTAATCCTCACCACTGGCAACAGTGTGGGATGTTCACTGAGAGGATAACAAGTACACAAACAGTATTTCCAAATGCAGCTCTCTACATCAAGTGCAATTTCCCTTAAGAGCACACAGAGATCACAGTCAGTCCGGGGCTGGTTTCTCCCTCTTTCTTCGGATGCCCAGTAAGACTCCCCACTGGCAAAGCTATAACGTTGAGATCTCAGCTGAGTGACCAAGCCAAGACCTCCAGCACCTTCTCTGTCCAACCAGTGATTCATAGCCCTGCCCAAGTAGCTGACACACACCCACATTGAGGTTTGATTTACATATACAATCACACACACACACCTGAGAAAGGCTGGCATAGGTTTACTAACTATGTCCCCTTCTACTCAGACTATAAGGTAGTTACCACTGCCACCAGTCGCTCCTAAGCAGTTACTTTTACTGTGTAATATTAGCATTAATACAAATGGTAGTTTGACCAACAGCAAGGCTGTTAGGAGTGGCCCACACAGTGTCACCAAATCAATATGCAAGTACTCTCAAAACTTTAATATCTCTACACAGATCAGCCACAATAAAAAGTTTAAATATATTTAATAATAAATAGTAAAAGAACAAGACAATACTAAATATGTGCTCAAAGTGACATCAGAGTTCAAAATCACAGGAAATATTTAAAACAACACTGAAGGACAGTCTCCAATAAATAAAGAAAATTAATATCTAAACTAAGCTTTGCTGTATTCCTGACTAGATTTAAGAGCGTTACTATACCCTAATAACTTACTTAGAGCAAGGCAGATGTGATGAATGGTTCTTGTTGTCTGGTCCACGACAGAATACAGAATGCTCTGTCCCACTCAGAGACGTCTAAAAATAATATCTAAAATATTACTGCTGGGATAGCTTGCAGAATGACATAATTTCTGATCTTCTGACCTCTAGTTCCCAGGTAAACCCCCATTGCTGAAGCTGGCAGTATTTATCATCTACCTATAAAAATACTCATGTAAGGGCTTTTGCTCAGATCTTTGACAGGTGCTTGAAGTCATTAAACAATTGCATTCCTTCATGCTTCCAAAGTAGCAATTAGTTCATCCTAAAGACAATACAGAAAGCTTCCTAGTACAGACTTTGTGTCTCTAAGGGTCTACTTCACCCCATCAAAATTACATTTAACCGAATTTCACTTACCTGATCCTAGTTCTTCGAAACTTCAGTAATCCAAAAGCATGGACTGCCAAAATCCTTTCCCCTGTGAAAGGAAACACTTGGCCATCTTGGTGAACTTTGCCCTTTCTTCAATGCAGTGTTATCTCGGAGTTGGAATATTTAAGTAAGGGAGTGTGGGGGACAATGCCCCCCAGTTTGGTGGGTTTAGTTTTGGTCCATGTAGGTTCGTGGTGGCCAACTGGTTAATTTCACAGGGAAAGGATTTTGTCAGTCCTTGCTTTCGGATTACTGAAGGTTCGAAGAACTGGGATCCGGTAAGTGAGATTTAGTTAAATGTAATTTTGATGGGTCAAAGTAGACCCATTTGTAGCTGCACTGAAGCATTTCTATGGCATAGCCTATAAAGTAATTTAATTTCAGATATTTTTTCTAAAGTTTGCTGGACTGAGGTTAACCCTCCAGTTTCCTCTGTTAACATACATATTTAAACAGTTATAATAGTGCATGCACATTTCTGTTCTCTTCCAGTAGGGCACACGGTGGATACATTTTAAACACAAGCACTTTACAAATACCTTTTCAACACAAACATCTGTACAGAGCAGTTTGATATACACATGACATACAGTTCTAATACATTTGTAACACAAGCATCTTATATAAATTAGTTTGATATTCACAAATGACATATAATTATTTACAAAGTTCCAGCTTGCTCTGCTGGCAGTACCTCCTTTTGTCACACTTCTTCCCCACTTTATAGACTCAAGCTAGTTTTTCAGGTGACCCTTGAGAAATGCTTGAGAGGGATGTGCCTCTCTGAGAAGATCTTACCCTATTCTCTGTCCTGAGAGCCCATCTGCACTGGCATTACTAACCCCCTGTGGTGCTGCACTGTCATATCATGCCTGCAACCTTAGGCTCCACATTAGCAACTTGGCATTTTGCTGGCTGGCTCTATTTGGCCATGTTAAGGAATTGTGGTCTGTAACTACAGTGAATTTCCTTCCATACAGATAAGGCTGAACTTTCTGCAGTGCCCATACTATGGCTAGACATTACTTTTCTACAGCTACATAGCATTCCTCACTGGGTTGGAGCCTTCGGCTGAGATATACCACTAGGTGCTCTTATCTCTCTGAGGAAACCTGGCTGAGTACAACCCTCATCCCATGGTATGAAGCATCCACCTGCACAACAAATTCTTTGCTGTAATCTGGGCTGCCTAACAGGTCCTCCCAAAGCTCTTTTAAGCTTCTGCAATGCCTGTTCACATGGTGGTGTCCACACTACCTTATATGGCCTGTTTTTCCTTGTCAGGTCTGTGAGGGGAGCAGCTATGGTACTATAATTGGGGACAAACTTTCTGTAGTATCCTTCTGTTCCTAAGAATGCCCTCACCTGCTTTTTGGTAATGGGGGCTAGCTATTGCTGAATGGCTTCCACTTTGTCAGGTTCTGGCCTGATCTTACTACTCCTCACTCTATGTCCCAGGTAGGAGACTTCAGCCATACCCACCTGACACTTACTGGGTTTAATGGTCAACCCTGCCCTCTGTAGTCTGCCCAGCACCTCCCTGACATACTGAAGGTGCTCTTGCCAGGAATGGCTGTAGATGGCAATATTATCCAGGTAAACAAGAGCAAAATCTCCTGCTCTTGCACCAGCCTCTGGAAAGTTTCTGGGGCATTTTTCTTCCCAAAAGGGCATCTTTGTGTACTCATATAAGGTGAAAGGAGTCACAAAGGCTGATCTTTCTCTAACACTGGGAGTCAAGGGCACCTCTGTTAGTCAGTATTTCTTTTGGGAAACCTACCCTGCTGAAAATCTCTAACAAAGCATTTTCCACATTTTCTCTCTCTCAATGGAGGACAGAGCCACTGCCTCAGGGTATCTGGTAGCATAATCTAATACCACTAAGATATACTTCTTTCCTGTGGAACTTGGGGTACTCAGACACCACACAATATCCATAGCTACCCTCTGAAATTGCTCGTCAATCACAGGCAAAAGGATCAAAGGAGTCTTGACCTTGTCTCCTGCGTTGCCTATCTTTTGGCACTACTCACAGGTCCTACAGTACCCTGTTACATCCCTGAAAATTCCAGGCCAATAAAAGTTCTGCGTAATACGTCTCTTGGTATGCTTTATGCCCATACGACCTGCAAAGGGAATGTCATGGGCTGTGGCTAGAAGTGCCAGATGGTAGGCTTGGGCACTACCAACTGCTGTGCTCTCTCACCCTCTAGCAGTTCCTTAGGGGTACACTCACATATGGACCTCACAGGTGTCCATACAGTAAGCCTTTGTCCCAGTATACAGATTCCCCCTTTCCTTGAGAATGAGGTGCCTCCCTATCTATCTCCCTCAAGCCATGTAATGTAGGGTCTGACAGCTGAGCCTGACTCACCTCTCACTTTGTAACCCTTGCTAGATCCCCTTCCACAGGAAGTCTGGTATCCTCTGACAGCAGTGCCTCACTGTCAGTCTGGGTACTACTATTCACCTCTGCCCTTGTATTCACTCTTTCCAAGGGAACATCAGTACCCACCAGCAACTATGGCTCACTTTCAGTCTCACTGCTACAGGGTAGCTCCCTCCCAGAAGTAGTCACCTCACCATTCCTTGCTTCAAGTGTGTGATCTGTCTGGGTCTCCCAAGGCTACCAGACTCACATGACTGTTTCCAAGCCTGACTGCATGTAACTACATGCGTACAAGGTACTGCATTATCAAAATAATTCCTTGTCAAGACATCTGCAGGGATATCCTCAAACACACCTACTTGCTTGCTTCCTTTTCTACCCTCCCAGTTAAGGTGAACCCTAGCCAAAGGTATTTGGTATGGGGTCCATCCTAAAGCTCTGGCTGGAGTAGACTGCCCAATTAAGTAGTGCTCCTCTTTAACCATTGCACAATTGACAATGGTTAAGTCAGAGGCTGTGTCTCTCTTAGCACTGGCCTGTTTCCCATCTACTAAGATAAAATATAACCTCTTGTGGTAGTTTTCTATCCTTTTTGTCTCCAGACAAATTACCACTGGAATTCTGTCATTCCCACTTGCTGGCTCCACTACCTTTTGTTCCCCACCTTGCCTCTGTGGACATCTATATGCTACATGGCCCCACTGGTTACATTTAAAGCATTTAACCCTTATCCTGGCTATGTACCTGAACTAGTGGCTTCCCCTGCTACTGGTGGACTCTGTTTGGGTGGTTTAGGCTGCCCACCATGGATTCGCTTACACCCATGTGCAGCACTAGGTACCCCTTTACTGTGCAGTGATGCCCTGCTTGTTAGGTATAGGTCTTCTTTTTTCTCCAACTCACATGTGGTGTTACATTCTCTATCTGCCAACCAGATTCTCATGTCCTCAGGCAAAGTGCTAAGAGATTGTTCCCTCACCAAAAGGTCTGCCAGCCCTTCAAAAGTGGTGACCTGACACCCAGTCACCCACCTGTGAAAATAAGTGTTTACCTCAGCAATATAATCACACACACTTTCATCTGCCTTGTGTCTATGCTCACAAAACTTTTTTTCTGTAGGCTTCAGGTGTTAGCTTAATACACTCTAATAAACAAATTTTAACTGTATTATAATTTAAGCAATCAGTATCAGCCAATTTAGAAACAGCAGTTACAGCTTTGCCATGAAGTAAGGGGGTCAGGAACTGTACCCAGAGCCCTTGGTCATCATTATACTGTTTATGAACCCTTTCAGACATATGAATAAACTATCAAAATGATCACCCCTTTAACTTGTGGAAGAAATTTACTGAGCTTTATTGCTTCTGGAGTTCAGTTATTCCCTTCCCCATTACCTCCATGACCTTGGCTAAGAGTCAGCATCTCCTTTTTATGTTGCCCCTGCCTCTCATTTCCTTCAGCTTCAAAACATCTCAGTCTCTCATTTTTTCAGCCTTCAAATGCTGCAGTCTCTCTGCTAATTCTGTTTCCAAATGTTTGGCCTCCAGTTCAAGTCTCTTTAAATCCATACAGATTTTTAAGTCCTCTGAGGAAAAGTTGAACTGTCTATTTTCTGAAAGCTATATATCCCCAAGGCCAGTCTGGTTGTCTCCATGGTTGCTGGTCTAGGCTGCAGCTGTGGTGAAGGCTGCAATGATTTCCACTTTTGTCAGGTTGGCATGAAGCAGTCATTTGGCTTGTCACATCTCAGCTACCTGGCTCCTTGTCAGCTTGCCATACTCCTCTGCTGACATCCTTACCTTCCCTCCCTGACTAACTAAGCTAACAAAAATAAATAAAACTGTTGTGATATGAAACTCTGAATGTCTACCATATGGCTACTTGAGAGTTCAAACACCTTATTTATTGTCCACTGTTTACAGGCTACAGGAGTTCAATATCCACACCACTGAATCCCAATATGTGATTCCACCACTACCACCAGTTAATATGTGATGACCCACCACTGCTGACCAGTAATCAAGGAGCCTCAATTCTCACTACTGGAAATCATGGGAAACGTTCACTGAGAGGATAACATGTATATACACACACAGTATTTCTAGATGCAACTCTCTGCATCAGGTCTAATTTTCCTTAAGAGCACACAGAGACCACAGTCAGTCCGGGGCTGGTTTTTCCCTCTTTTTCCAGATCCCTAATAAGACTCCCCACTGGCACAGCTATAGAGTTGAGATCTCAGCTGAGTGACCAAGCCAAGACCTCCACCACCCTCTCTGTCCAACCAATGCTTCATGCCCCTGCCCAAGTAGCTGACACACACACTCTTTGAGGTTTGACTTACACACACACACACACACACACACACACACACACACACACACACACACACACACACACACACACACACACACACACACACACACACCTGGGAAAGGCTGGCACAGGTTTACTAGCTGTGCCCTCTTCTGCCCAGACTATAAGATAGTTGCCACTGCCACCAGTCACTCCTTATCAGTTACTTTAGGGCCCTTAAAAAGGGTGCCCAGTTTTACTTTGTAATATTAATACTAATACAAATGGTAATTTGACCAAGAACAATGCTTTTAAGAGTGGCCCATACAGTGTCACCATATAAATATGCAAATACTCTCAAAACTTAAATACCTCTACACAGATCAGCCACAATGAAAGGTATAAATATATTTAATAATAAATAATAAAATAAGACAATACTAAATATGTATTCACAGTGGCTTCAGAGTTCAAAATCAAATGAAATATTTAAAACAACACTGAAGGACAGTCTCCAATAAATAAAGAAAAATAATATCTAAACTAAGCTTTGCTATATTCCTGACTGTATCTAAGTGAGTTATTATATTCTAATAACTTATTAGAACAAGGCAGATGTGGTGAATGCTTCTTCTTGTCTGCTCCAAGACAGAATACAGAATGTTCTGTCTCACTCAGAGGCTTCCAAAAATAATATCTAAAATATTACTGCTGAGATAGCTTGCAGAATGACATGATTTCTGGTCATCTGACTTCTAGTTCCCAGGTAAAATCCCCATAGCTGAAGCTGGCAGTATTTAGCATCTACCTGTAAAAATACCCATACAAGGGGTTTTGCTCAGATCTATGGCAGGTGCTGAAAGTCATAAAACAATTGCATCCCTTTATGCTTCCAAAGTAGTAATTAGTTTATCCTGAATACAATACAAAAAGCTTCCGAATACAGACTTTATGTCATTGGCTGCATTGAAGCATTCTTTATGGCCTAGCCTATAAAGTAATTTAATTTCAGATATTTTTCTAAAGTTTGCTGGACTGAGGTTAACTCTCCAGCTTCATCTGTTAACACGTACATTTAAACAGTTACAATTGTGCATGTACATTTCTGTTTTCTTCCAGTAGGGCACATTGTGGATACATTTTAAGCACAAGCACTTTACAAACACCTTTTCAACACAAACATCTGTACAGAGCAGTTTGATATATACATGGCATACAGTTCTAATACATTTGTAACACAAGTATCTTATATAAATTAGTTTGATATTCACAAATGACATATAATTATTTACAAAGTTCCAGCTAGCTCTGCTGGCAGTACCTTCTTTTGCCTCACACATCAAAACACTCAGGAAGAAATAATAATAATAGTAGATGTATTTCAACACAGTACATACTTTAACAGTTGATAAGAGGATGTCCATGCAATACAAAACATGTGTCTGGTGTATAATAAACCATGGCTTGGGTACAAGGAGGAACGTTTTGTATTTTTTGAAGGGGAATATTTCAAGCAAATCAGTGAGGTAGTCATGGGAGCTGGATGTGCTCCTTTATATGCTGATGAAATTATTTGCCATCGGGAACAGGAATATGTTTTCAAGTCTAGTTTCTTGGACCATATTGTTAAATTCCTTCACTCTCTGGATGACATTTTTATTATTTGGAAAGGAAGTTGAGATGAATTGTTAGACCTTATTTCATATTTTAATTCTAGAACTTGTATTCTGAAATTTACCTCTCAAATTTCAGAATCCATGATAAATTATTTGGACATTACACTGTTCCAGGACCTTCAGTTAGATAAATTTTGGTTCACAGTTTATAGAATATCATTTCCAATAGTTATTTACATTTTAATAGTTGTCATCGTTAGAAATAAAAAAAAAAGTTTGGGCAAGAGATGGTCAGACTAGCGAGAATAATTTCTGACAACATTTTTATTTTTGAAATCAATAGATTGGTTGAATTGCTTTTAGCTAGAGGTAACCCTGCTAGCATGCTTGAGGACATTAAAAATGAGATTTTAAGTGAAGGAAGGATAAGTTCAGGCCCATTTGGAGGCTGGATTGGATTACAGCCACTCAAGCTACAGTAACAAGTACAATGGTAAAGGGTACGAGAACAGCTTGGTTATGAAATATGGTTAAGAAAGTCAAATTATTGTCCCACTCATACATAAACACTGGGAAATTATCTTGTATGAAATAATTATAAGCAACAAGTTATATTACTTATTCTAGAAACCTTAACAAAAAAGAGAGATTAGAAAAAAGTACCAAACATTTTGGAAGAAATTACACCACTTTAAGGGTTGGCACCAGGAAGTGTGGTGCCTGCCCGCAATGTAGATTTGTATGTGAGGATCAGGAATTTTTTTATCGAAAGTGCTAATTATAGGAATAAGTTCTACTCTCATTATGGTTGCAACACTGTGGGGATGTATTTGGCATTGCTTTAATAGCATTAAGACAAACGTATTCCTCCCAACACTGCATATTTCATAAGCAGAACACTTCAGCCCTTATAAGTGTCTTTGCAGCCCCCACCCTCCAAAACAGTTAGACACATTTAGGAAGCCAATGCTGACACTGCATATGGCCTATGTCCCCTGACTCCTTCAGTAAGGCACTGTGGAATAGACTGCAAAGCTCAATAACAAAGCCTCTTGTGGACCCCATCCCCTCTCAGCAGTTTGATGATTGGTAACCCTCCTCTACAACAATGGAAAAATAGCAGTAATGTTACCTCCACATTCTCCCCACATGTAGACTTACCACAGCAGTGTTAGCAATGTACATTTTCTAGGAACTTTAACCTGCAGTTTCCAATCCTTTCCCTTAGCAAGCATCAAATTTCTATACCACAATGAGCACTACAATGACTTCTGCTATATTTGTCAAACAGTTTTTAGGTTCATAGTGTGGCAATGATGCTAATGAGCTAATTAAGGTTAAATGTGTCTGAACTGCAATGATCTGGACCAAGGCTATGCAGATGTAGCTCTTATCTTGACATTCACATGCATGTACAACCTTGAAGCAAATTAGAAGTACCTGGGCAGATCAGTGAATCCTGCTGGGACATGAGTGTGGTAAACTTGTTGCAGACCCACTTTAGTGCACTAATGGAGTGAAATATAGGTTTTATGGGGTACATATTATCAGGCCAGTGTGCATTTGACACTGTCAATCCACCCTGGCATGACGCTCATTTATGTGTCAGTAAATGGTGGCATCACACACTGTAGCACTACCTTGCTGCTTGTCAATTGGCATCATAATCACAGTTTGGCTTTGTCAAAGGCAGATCATGCCTTTTAAACTTGGTTGACTTTTTCGAAACAGTCACCAAAGCCATTGATGAGGGAAAGGCAGTCCATACAGCCTACCTCGATCTGGCTAAGGCCTTCGATACAATACCCCACTCGGGTATCATTGAAAAACTCATCAGCTTAAATGTTAACCCATACATCACAAGATGGGTTGCAAACTGGCTGAGTGACAGAACCCACAGGGTCAGAGTTGCTGGCGCCATGTCAGACTCAAAGCCTGTCACAAGTGGTGTCCCACAGGGCTCAGTCCTGGGCCCACTCTTGTTTGGCATCTACTTTTCCAGTACAAGCAAACACAGGAGGGTTATGGCTGACAAAGTTTGCAGATGACTGCAAACTGGGCCATAGTAGAAAACACATCTGACACAGATATCCTTCAGAAGGGTCTCACAGAAACGGATAACTGGTGCCAGAGCCACGGCCTAAAGTTAAATGCCAAAAAATGCATAGTCATACCCTTCGGGAAAACAAGGTTACCCCTAGCTACCAAATAGGTGGCAATCCACTGAGCACAGAAGAAGTTATCAGGGACCTGGAGACCCAGGTTGATAGTAGTCTGTCATTCGACACCCATGTAGCTAAAGTAGTTAGGAAGTCCTTCTACATTGCCCACCTTATCATGAAGGGATTCTCATCTAGATCAAGGGAGGTCATAGTCTCCCTTTACTCATCACTCATCAGACCAATGATTGAGTACAATGCCCCATTCGGAATGTATCTGACCCGACACTTGCAGCAGCTGGAGAGGCCACAAAAGTTCCTCACCAAAAGGATAAAGGGTCTCAAAAATCTGTCCTATGCTGCCCGACTGAAAGAACTCCAGCTCTATTCAGTCCCTTACCGCTTGCTCAGAGGTGACCTTTGCCTAACATACAAAGCCATGTCAAACCCAGATTTGATGAATATGCTTCACCTCAAAAAATCTAGATCCATCAGAGCCACAAGGGCGGGAGACTTAAACCTCGACACGGCTATTAAGGCTGGAGGGATAGATTCATCACCCAAAGACTCCTATGCTGTGGAACAAAATCCCAGTACATGTGAGGCAGAGCACCTCGCTGGCCTTGTTCAAGAGAAATCTTGACCAATGGATGGGAGATCGCAGATATACCCCAGGAATTACCTCAGTGTCACTGCTCGACAGAGCACAGCAAAATAATGGGTATAGTTCCCCATACTAAAGGGGTGGCGTAAGCCACAAAACAATGGGCTAGGCTTATAAATGCCCTCGGGCAGATAGCCTAGTATGAACCTATGAACCTATGAACCTATGCCTGCAGCATGCATTGAAATAAATGTGCTATGCTTTTCCTAATGATTGTGACCTGTGAAGAGATCATGACTTCTAATGCTGCTGGTTATTGCAGGGCTTCTAGGTGGTGCAGGAAAGTGGCCAACATCTTTATTTCCTGTATAGATACCACTGGGAGTCCTTGCTGAGGACATCTATGAGTGTCCCTAGTAGAAGGTAAATGCCTAGAACTGCCTTTCTAGGGACAGTGAGTGATGGTATGCACATCACTCATATTGATGAACAGTGCCAGAATCACTATGGTAACTTGAAGAGGCACCACTTTGACCTTCTTTGCCAGTGGGATAAGGCGGTTGGGGGAAAATGGTGCTGGGTTCTCATGGGTCTATATTAAATCAGTGAATGCTTAAAAAAGCGAATGCTGATTTATCGACCCCATGTAAGCGAAAGCTTACAATCCCGAACACTCCGAACAGTGTTTTTTTTCCAGGGAAAAAAAAATTGCTGTTTCACAAAAAAAAAGTAAAAATAAAAACTTCAAAACATTACATAAAGTGGGGGGCTTTTCCCCTCACCCTCCCTACTTAAATACATAAACTCCGAGATTGCCCTACAGTGACAAAAATGGCAAAGTAATGGAGATGGCCAAGCAATTTCTTTCCTAGGGAAATAAATTGCTTATATGCCGTTTTGCTATTTTGCTGTGTCATGCTTTTAAGTTCAATCAAGATACATTCGAAGGATTGCGTCTTCAGTTATATAATAAGAACCCGGTTCTCATGACAGGTGCAGTTCATCTGATACATGGATACTGGAGAAATTGAGGTCAATAAAGAGACATCCTGGAGGCATATGGAAAGGCTTTCCAGCAACAGATATGCCTATAAACCCATGATATTGTAGCGTCATATATTTTAAATACCTGCAAAATTGTCTGTTAGAGTTCTGCTAGTAGTAGAAAAATTTCCTATGCCTGATATACATCTCATGACACACCTGCACTGTACATTACTCTCCTTCCCCACCTTACCACTGAAGAGTGCCAACACTGTTAGGCTACTGATTACTGTCCTGTCTATTGGTGTTCTTCCAGCATGCCATGTATCATAGTCTACAGCACACCGACATGATTGCCCCTTCATTGCTATGATTGCTGCTACCACTACAAGGTAAACTTTTCTGCCTATCCCATATTTTGCTCAGTCTATCCCTACCAAGCCCAGTGCCACTGCCAGTTACACCTGACATACCCTAGAAATGCTGCAGTGCAATGCACTCTGTTATGTACTGGTGGCTACCATATGTCATATGACATGCCAGCCAACTAGTGTTTGTGGACCATGTTAATGTAACTGTTTTGTCATCTGTGGCTGTGGCTGTGTCCTCATGACATGATCCACATGTTGACCTGGAGGCTACATTTTCATTAGTCTGAGTCCATCATCTCCTTGCATGTCCTATGGACACAATGTTGTACCAAAGATGTCTCAGTCCACCTTCCATGACACCTGCAGTTGCACATTGTGCCATATGCACTGTTCTCCTCACATTCCAAAAGGGGACAGGTGAGGCACCATGTCATCCTGTCCCTTGTGTTACAGTCCCTGCAATGCCTGCAATAGTATCTTTTGGTTTGGTAGGTTCCTCTTCCAAGTACTTTAATTCCATACAGTGTTACGCTATATTCATAAAGTTTTTTTTCTGTTGTGTCTCTTTCTTCATCCTTGTCCTTATTTGCATTTATTTGCTGTTTTTGTTTTATTTGTTTCCATTTATGTTACTATGTTATGCAGTGTCACCTATAGCTGTGGCTGTGGGGTGGTAGTGGTCACCTCACCATTGACCTGCCCTGCCATCCCCTGTTGGGTTTTCAGCTGCTTCCAGGTCTGCTTCTCTGCAGGGTTACATTAGTCATTCAGTAGAAGATGACCTGGATGGTTCAGTGGTGGCCTCCAGCGGTCTCTCACTAGTGCGGGGCTTAGACTGTCGATCTGAGGCCTGTACTTGTGGGTCATATTATATAACAGAGTAGGAGATGGAGGATGTGGTAAAGGTGTTGACAGACAGGCAGCTTGATGTCCACAGGCCTGGAAAACTTCATTCTGTGTCTGGCAGAGTTGCATTGCTGTTTGGCCCTGCCCATTGTGCCTCTAGTAGTTGGGCCCAGTCATGATGGCAGTCATGTAGGTGACTGACATCTTATTGGGTATGGCAGTGGACAATGAGACTTTCACCTGTCACCCCACCCTTTTCCTAAATATTATGTTCCCCTTTCTTGTGTTTCATTTCCCTTCTCAGTATATGATCTAGTCCCCGCAGCACCAATTGTCTTCCCACTGCCTGCCCATGTCTCTCCATTTTGATCCTTTCACCTTTTGTGGCAGCATCTCCCTCTTGTTGTATGTCTATTGTTAGTGCTTGCTTGTCTGCTCCTACTTCTATCCCCATACCTTCCCCTTACAAACTCCCACACTCTATCACTCTTGGGGAGAAAAAAAGAAACTGGGCATCTGTCACTCAAAAAAAAGCAACAAAAAAACAATATATATATATTCTCCACCCTATCCTAGTGTTCACATTCTTTTGCCATTTTGTGCGTTCTTTTGTTTGCCCCTTTCTGATTGTTCTATATATCCATTTCTTTCCCATTTGTCTGAAGAAATCAACAGAGACGTTCTTGTGCAATTCTTATCAGAGCTCCCAGCTGTGCTAGTAGTGGTAAATCATTGCACATGTAAATGCACATCATCATGAGCATGTCAAATGTGTTCTACTATACCTACTAGGTCACCTGACCGTTTGTTGCCAATACCAGTCTTTATGTGACCTGTGCAGTTTTCACAAGTGCATTTCCTAATTATTT
The DNA here is from genome assembly GCF_019279795.1 of Protopterus annectens. Classification (NCBI taxonomy): domain Eukaryota; kingdom Metazoa; phylum Chordata; order Ceratodontiformes; family Protopteridae; genus Protopterus; species Protopterus annectens. Next base: position 493,869,464 of record NC_056725.1, on the reverse strand, counting down.
TACCTGTGTCAAGCAAAGTGCTCCTATTATATTGTGAATCCGCTTTAGGCCACATTGCATTACTTTGACCAAGCTTTTTTTGCCATTATGCAGCTGTGTAAGTTATGTTTCTAAGTCACTGATAATGTGTATAGGTTGTACAGTTTTCAAACTATGACCACTTGTTTATGAAAATCATGGCAAAAAAATATAAGTATGCAATGCTGTAAATGCTTTAAATGTGTTGGCTTTTGTCATTGTAAAGAATATTTGGCACTTACGTATTATAGCAACCACATTCCGAACAGGGAAAAACAGCTCAATTCCAAGTTATCCTCCTGCCGAGATATGTAGTGAACAAAGGGGCCAAAATAGGGACAGGTTTTAAATATTGCTCTTAGCAGGTTGCTAGAATAACAGTACTTGTGCTATTATGCATTTTCTGGAAGAAATAAAGTCTGAAACGCAAATGTATGCCATTATTTAGCAACACCATTCCACAGTGATTTGCCAGAAAAAACACAACTTTTAAGAGGAATGGACCAAAAATATGAAGGATAAATCTGGACATTCTACAAAAATCTAGACAGTTGAGAGGTATGACAGTGACATTTCATGCCTATCAGATAATGTTTCTGCTGTCAAAGTAATTGCGGTGTTACTGGTCTGTGCTTGATGTTAAGAATGACATCAGACAGTCCCGATCCTTAGCTAATGTAAAACCATCCTATTTAGTTTTCTCTTTCCCTAATGATGTTTTACTGTTGAAACACATTTTATTTGAAGGATGCTTCATGCTTCCTTCAGTTTTGCTGTATTTATAGTGTTTATTGTAGATGCGCAAGCAGCATTTGTACCTGTAAATTAAGCAGTAGAAACTGAAACATACATTTCGGTCTATTTCCACTTTAGTAATGTGTGTGTACTTAATGTCAACACTATGAAGACAGCAAAACTGAAGGTAGCGTGAAGCATCCTTCAAATAAAATGTCGTTTCAACACTAAACCATCATTAAAGAGAGAGAAAACTAAACTGCTTGGAAATGAGCCATTTGTTCTGTTCGGAATGTGGTTGCGATAATACATAAGTACCGAATACTTTTTTTACTGATACATATTGCTATTTGTACTTTTAAAAAAATTTTATTTCACAAAAAATGGGTATTTGTTTCACTGTTGCCTATAGCTTTGATTAAAAATGATTAGGAATGCAAGGATGTAAGTAGGCTACTAGAGGTGTGACATTCCACAGGTACAAGGTGTGAATACATTTATTATGTTTGAAATACTGCAGGCTACATTGTAACCTATAGAAAACCCTGGGACAGAAAGTCACCACTGTTTTTGTCTTTCTGTTGGACAGGCACAGAATGTTGCAAGATGGATCTTGTTGGATACAGTCACTGTACAGGAAGGTAGGTTCAGGGAAACATGTTGGTGACACGAATGACAGTAATACACATAATGAGATAGACATATGCGAAGAACAACTAACTTTAATGTTAAATTAAAATAATTAAATCGATGTGACTAAATGTCTAGATGTTATTTATACGAAATTGTATTGCTTATTTAACACTTAATATATAGTCAGTGGTATACTCATTCTAGCTGGTAGTGAATCCTTAAATTGTTACTCAAATGGGCAAAATAACAACCTTGTTTTAATCATTTATCATTTTAATGGCCTTGTTGTCACATATTTGGGTTTTGCAAGTATATAAATTCTCCTTATACAGAATATTTGGTCATGGTGATTAACTGATGATCTAAAAAAAACATAAATTCACAAGATCCCATTCAATGAGTGACTACTGCACAAATGCAAACTCAGTGACAAAGGTTTGCCAAAACATTTCTAATCTGAACACCCTGCTGACTTTGCATTATACTTTATTTCATTAAAAGCATGCAAACAGGTGAAAGAGTCTTCTGGAAAATCAGGGAGTCACTGAGCCTGAGGGAGCCATTCTAGACTCACAAGTCCATAAAGAAGAGTTTTCATCTAAGCAAGTGAAGTAATGTAGTCTCAGCATTATTGTAATGTTATCATTCCTTACTCATATTAATTACTGTACTAGAAAAATATACAGAACCCTTCTGCTTGTCTCTCCTGATAAAAGTAATTTGATATAACAAGATCCACATCTTTTTGATCATCCAGAAATTCTCAATGAACTATACTGAGTGAATGAAATCAAACATTCACCCCCCCCCCCACCCACACACACACACTCGCACATGTTCTACATAAAATCTTGGATGCTGTACTTCTTCTGAGTCTCTAGCATGCACTAACATTGCTAGCTGTTTCATTTCTTTATAAAAAGTCAAACATTACTTTACCTTTATTGTACAAGAGATCAGAATTCCCCATACCCACCTTGCCACAGAGAGTTGTGCTTCAGCCACACATTTGTTTTTTTTATAATTAAGCAGAGGATCCCTACATCTTTGGAGAAATTAACAATTCCCACTACAATGGCCTGCTTCAGAAGACCAAATACAGACCAATTCCCTCAGCTCGTGAAGTTCAAACAAAATCCCTTACTTAGATGTCATTTTCACTAACTCGCTGACCTGCTCTACTAAAATTCAGGCACAACGAGTCAAAACTCAAGAGCTGACTGTGTTTGGGAATAACTTCCCATGCTGCCCAGTGTTATACAGCTGAACACGTACTTTCATCATTTCTGATATTATTTATTTGTTTTTTTGACTGGGAAGGCCTGACAAGGCAAAATCCATTTTCAGTGGAGGCCTGGGGAGAAAAGACCTAGCAGATACATTTAAGATATGCATGGCAAAACAAATTTTTTACAGATACATAATATAGATTGCTAAGATATCTAAATACAAACAGATAATTGTTCCATATTGACACTATACAAAGATAAAATATGTATTTCTTCTATGGTGACATTATACATTATATTAAATTCCAAGTATAAAGCATTTAATATGCAAACAGTTCATATGCACTATATTTGACAGGTATACAATAGATAAATATGACTTATAAGATATGGGAAAGGAGAGTTACAGTATAGATTTTAGGAATATATACAATTGAGATAAGGTGTGTGAACTATTAGCTGGTAGGTTGATAGTATTTAAAAGTAGAAGAGGGAGACAAGTATTGTATAACTGATGGTTTCTGTTATGATAATTGTCTTAGGATGGCCTCTGACTTTACTTTGAATTCAGTGTGAACTGAATTTCAGCAACTGAAATTTGATGTCTGTCACAAGGAGAACTTAGGTTCATAGGTAGTTATTAGGCATGCAGTCCAGGAGACCATTTTATTGCCCAGCCCAATTTCCCAGTTGCCCAAAAGCAATATATTGTTAAGGATGACATGCTCGACAAGCCACGATGCTTCGCTAGGGACGGCTTGCACCTGTCAGTCCTGGGCTTTCGGATATTGGCAAAGGCTCTTGCTACCCCCATAGTGCCTTTTTTAGGCAAGGCTCAAAAGACAAACCCACCTCCATAGGTATCACAAGGGATAAGAAACTAAGAGTAATGCTACTCAATGCCAGAAGTCTAAACCTCAAGATGCATGCACTCAAAACTCTCCTTAGCATGGAGAACATCGATATCTGTGCAGTAACAGAAACCTGGTTCAAGGCTCCTGAGAGCACCCCAGCACTACCAGGTTATACCTCATACCATGCTTTTTGGCCCCAAAACTTGGACCGAACCAGAAAAGGAGGGGGAGTATCAATAATCGTCAAAGATACCCACACCTCCAGGTTGGTGGTAGAGCACGAAGCATCAGAGACTATCCATGTGCAACTAACAGTGGGTAAAACTGCCTTCCAGTTTATAGCCTGCTACAGACCACCCTCCCAAACCCAAGAACCCCACTCGGCCTTCCTGAGAACACTGGAAAATATGAAGGTCTCTCCAAACACCATTATATTGGGTGACTTCAACTACCCAAACATAGACTGGGAGCATTACTCTAGCTGCAACACCCTAGCTCAAAGGTTCCTAGAATTTATAAACTCAAATTCTATGGAACAACTTGCTACCACTCCCACAAGAGGGGAAAACATACTAGACCTGATCATCACCAACATGGGGACTCTATGCTCCAGGACAGAAGTGTATCCCTCACTGGTAAGATCAGACCATAAACTAATCTCACTGGATATTCACATCCCGACCCCACCCCCTGCCCAGAAAATCACAGTGAAAAACTTCTCTAAAGCAAATTTCACACTCCTCAAAACCGAGGTGGAATCCTTCAAAGCCCCCGGGCCTGTGGAAAATACGGCCCAGACCGCAGAATCCTTTATAAACGCATTCTATGAACACCTTCAGGAATGCATGGATCATGCAATCCCAAATAAAACCAAGACCCAATCCTCCAAAGGCAGACGTCCTGTCTGGTGGACCCCAGCCATAAACAAACTATACAATAGAAGGAGGAAGCTACTACATGATAGAGCAAAATCCCAAGAAGGGAAGGCATCTCTGATCAGTGTTAGCTAAAAACTACGGGCACTCATAAAATCATCTAAGGCCAGCTTCAAGAGAAAAATTGCACAGGACACTAAGGATAATCACAAGGCTTTCTTTAGTTATGTTAGGAACCTGGGTAGGAATTCCCAGATATGCTCAGAATTAGTCCAAAATGGCAAAAAATACACCGAACCCACAGACATTGCCAACATCCTAGCTGACAGGTTCAGCGCAAACCCCACCCCCACCACCAAAAGGACAAATATCTATCCCAGCAGAGTGCTGCCCCCCTGACATATCAAATGCTCAGGTAAGAGCCGCCCTCTCCAAAGCAAAAAACACAGCATCAATGGGACCAGACAGTGCCCTGGGCTGCGTCCTACATGAACTCCAAGAAGAGCTAAACCCAAACATAAAACTACTGTTCAATCTCAGCCTTACCACAGGATATGTACCCAAAGAGTGGCATACAGCAACAGTGGTCCCCCTCCACAAAGGTGGTGCATCAACGGATTCTGGAAACTATTGCCCCATAAGCCTGACTAGCTTGGTCTGCAAAGCTATGGAAAGGATCATCATGGACCTCATAAAAAAAGATATTGGGGACCTACAGACACTGGATCCTACCTAGTTCGGCTTTGTTAAGGGCAGATCCTGCCTCTTAAACCTGGTTGATTTCTTTGAAACAGTCACCAAAGCCATTGACGAGGGGAAGGTGGTCCACACAGCCTACCTGGACCTCGCAAAAGCCTTCGATACAATTCCCCACTCGGGCATTATAGATAAGCTCACCAGCCTAAATATAAACCCCTATGTCATTAGATGGGTTGCAAACTGGCTCAAGGACAGAACCCACATGGTTAGAATTGCTGGAGCCATGTCAGACTCCAAACCAGTTACAAGTGGCATCCCACAAAGCTCAGTCCTGGGACCTCTCCTGTTCGGTATATATTTCTCGGAGGTACAGGCCAACACGGAAGGACTGTGGCTGACCAAGTTCGCAGATGACTGCAAACTGGGTGCTATAATCGACTCTCCAGCCGACACAAGCATCCTCCAAAAGGGCCTCATAGAAACAGACAACTGGTGCCAGAGCCATGGCCTCAAGCTAAACGCCAAAAAGTGTATAGTCATCCCTTTGGCAAAAACAAAGTGCCCACAAATTACCACATAGGTGGTAATCCATTAAGTATGGAAGAAGTAATTAGGGACCTGGTGACCCAAGTTGATAGCAATCTCTCATTTGACAACCACGTGGCCAAAGTGGTTAGAAAAACATTTTATATAGCCCACCTAATCATGAAGGGATTCACATCTAGATCAGGGGAGGTCATCATGCCTCTTTACTCATCCCTCATCAGGCCCATAATTGAGTACAATACCCTTTTGGGATGTACCTTACCAGACACCTGCAGCAACTGGAAAGACCCCAAAAGTACCTCACCAAGAGGATCAAAGGGCCCAAACAGATGCCATATGCTGCCCGGTTAAAGAAACTCCAGCTCTACTCAGTGGCATACCGCCTGCTCAGAGGCGATCTGTGCCTGACGTATAAAGCCATGTCCAACCCGAATTAATGGACATGCTGCACCTCAGAAAATCCAAATCCCATCGAGCTACGCTCGAGAGACTTGAACCTCAGCACTGAAATAAATAGGACATGCTGGAGGGACAGATTCATAACCCAGAGGCTCCCTTCACTCTGGAATAAAATCCCAGTCCAGGTTAGGCAGAGTCCCTCATTGACTCTCTTCAAGAGGAATCTTGATGAGTGGATGGGGGATCGTAGGTTTACCCCGGGTATCACTTCTGTGTCACTGTTAGACAGAGGCACAGTATACTAACCTCGAAAAAGGGCATAGCAAAATTAATTTAAAATGGGTGGCAAAAGTCAAACACACTCTGGCTAGGCTTATAAATGCCCTAGGGCAGATAGCCTAGTATGAACCTATGAACCTATGAACCTAAGTAACTTGATCAAAGTCATTCAATCGGCAAATGAAGGGTGAGAGAATCAAACCCTGTTCCACATGAGTATAGCCTTAAGCCTCTGCACTAATTGCTATACTCTGGAGGAAACAAATGAAAAACAGAGGCATTGTATAGCATATGTGTTGAGTTAAACAGGATGACCTCTCTGACCTTGCTTCAAATTAATTATACTACTGTGCTAGTACTTAGAATAAGATATAAACTGACTTGTAACAGGTAGGCATGCTTCAGCTAAATATATTTTGCTTGAGAATGCTTGTATGAGTTATATCCACCTGTTACAAATAAATTACTCCAGTATAACCTTGCTAATGAAATGCAGATTTCTGTTGTCTTCATAATGGTGGCTGATGGTGATTCTGATTTTTAACATTTGTATCAGGTAGAGCTAAAACATGGAATTTAATGTCTCCTGACATATGTTCTGAGCATTCCTAAAGATAGTCAGGAATAACCGAAATCAACACATATAGAAGATCTAGGCATGCAGCTATATTGCCACTTGGTATGGGTAAAGAAGCCTTAATTTCAATTTAACTTAACAATAAAAAATGTACATGTCTAAGGCAATACTTGCGGTGGGTAGTGGATTGGTAGATTCCATCACATAATGAAAAGCCAACATGAAATCTTAAAAAAGGCAGTGCACCACTTTTCTTTTATATGCAGAAAACTGAATGTGACAATACAGACCAGTAAATTCTATTAATAAGGAGGGGCTGCTACCTGCATTAACCTCTTTTCTCCCTTACAGACCTAGACAGGAGTGAGTGTTAAGGGGGGCAGGCTGTGGCCCATTTACAAATGTAAGCAGTGGTAAGTAAGCTGTACATGGCAGACCGTGCGAGGTAAACAAACACATGTGGTTGAGATCATTGTATTATGAGTGCTTATACAAATAACATATAGTGCTCCACCACCTGCTGCAAGTAAATATCACCAAATAAGTGGACTGCAAATCATTTCACTCAGTAACATTTGAAACAGCAGATTTACCTTCAGACAGATAAGGTGTGGCCTGGCTTAACCTGGCCAGTATGTTGTAATCATGTTCTCTGAAACAAGAGGTAATCACTGATGCAAGAGTGGAATGATTCACTCTCTCTCTCTCTCACTCTCTTTTTCTTTGTCAAAATACTGTTTTAATACTGTAGTACACAAAACAACTTTTTTAAACCTTTACCAATAGTCTTATTAGAGATAGGGCATCCTGCTGGCATCTAAAAACCTTACCAGGTACGGTACACCTCATGTTGCTGTCTTCTTCCTTGTTATCAGTTTGGAATCCATAGACTACTTGTCAGTCTTATGTGGCTTTATATTTTCCTCCCTCTAGCAGGCCACCAACACCACCAACGGAACCTACATCAACATGGACTGACCTCCTATCTGGAGTCATTTCAGCCTATACAGCACTGTCCATGTGCAGTGCGTCTCCATTATCATTGTAGTCTGTAACCCATTCATGATACTATGAATGTGTACCTGTTTTTGCCTGAGCTAGGCATTTGGTATGCACCTGCCTTTGATTCTTTTGTTTAGTTACATTTCTTAATATCACGAGAGTTGCTCTGCAAACTGCCCATTAAAATCTCCACTGGTACTGAAACATGTAAAGGTACTGTAGCTTTCCTTGTGACATCTGGTGTCAGATAATTTACATTTAATTAAAACTACCATTTTTTTCTGATATCGCTTAGCAACATTCTGGATTAACCATTAATGGCACACGAAGCATGAACAAGTGGTCAGTTTTAGCTTAAGCCATATAGCCACGTGGCTTCATACATTTTCCTGCACATTTCAGCATTTCATGTGAGAACAATGCTAGCTGTAAAATATTTTACTACTTGAATGCTTTTCTTGCTAGATCTCAGTTATCTTCATTTTTCTCATATTTTTTTAACTTATCCCAGACTGCACTGGTGTACATGTAAAAATATTCAACAAATGTTAGATGGATGACTACATAGAAAAAAATCAGTCTCAAGCTTGTTTTCCTAACTTAACCTTTTACTTAGAGCAGGTCATATCTTTTTAGTTAAGAAATGTTAGAGTCTGGAAACTAATTTGACTTCAAACAAGTGAATGCTTTACATTATTTTGGTGTGTTGCAACTACATGCACAAAATGCTAAGATGACAAGTGACGATGCTCCAAAAGGTAAAGATGCACTGCAATATGCAAAAGGCACACGATTTACAGCTCCAGGAAAAGACGCTTGAATAAAATGAGAGCAGGAAAAAAATGAAGAGGTTAAGGACAGAGACAGGTAGAAGAAATGAGAGGAGAGCTTTGGTGACTTTTAAAGCTGCAGACGGGAGAGTATCTAATGGGGATTCAAATGAGTATGGGGCTTTGGAAGAAGGATTTCTGGTTGAAATGGTCTTGAAGAAATTCTTCTTATAATAATTAAAAAAAAAAAAAAGTTTTTGATTCTGGCATGCTTCCGAGTTTACAGGTTTTAGGTGATGTGGGTTCGGTGTTTCAATGTTCAATCTTCTGTCAGACATCCTAAATGCTTGGCTTGTGTGCTATGTACTCGTGACTCACTTACTCGTTACTATTTTTTTCATCAAGTTACCAATTTCTGATAAGCACAGTTACCTGTAACCAGTTTGTTTGTGTTATCATACGTATCATATGGAGGATACTGTTTCATTCTTGTTTTTAAAGCAGCAGTACTTGGAATCCCCATGCGGCTGTCAGTGCTTGGGACTGTCCTCCCCTCACACTTTTCTGTACTTGGAGTCACTGGGGGTCTAATATATTTAAATGACTGAGGGAGGTTCCCATTGAGGGTACACTGTTCTGGCGTTGATCTTTTTTGTGATGCTGATTAACAAATCTAGAGACCTGAAGTGCTGATTATCTAACCAATAGCTGCTTAACGTTTCTATCCTGGGACAGGAGTTTGCAGCACACTGTTGGTGCACACATTAGTTACAGTAATATTGAGATCATGAATGTATCTTCTGACTCAGACTGCTCCTAGGGTGCATTTCACCCTGAGTGTCCCCACTAGAAAGGGTTGCAGCTTATCATTAGTTTTGAGAGAACTGCTATATCTCTTCTACCTTTAAATCCAACCCTAAAAAGTTCTGGCACTCTGTAACTCAAATACTACACCCAGGTACGCAAGCCTCCCCTAACCCTCATCCTGACAAAAACATGAGGAAACTGTCTCCATATTTAACAACTACTTTATAGACTCAATATCCAAATTACTAAATCAAGACACAAAGCATCCCGCCAACAATAATAGACCTAATAGCTCAAACTTTTCCATCAGTAGTAACCCTACTACTACCTTCTCCCTCAAACCTGTCTCCACTAACTATATTAAAACTCTACTATCTAAATAAAAACCTTGCTCCACATCTGTAGACAACATTCCCTTCGCATTCCTTCAGGTTGCTGCTGATGTTCTTGCTTTTCCAGTTTCTATTCTAATAAACCGCTCTATTACAGAATCCACAGTCCGTTCCATCTGGAAGCAATTTTACACCCTTCCAATACAAAGGAGGAAACTCTACAGATATAACTAATTTTAGACCCATAGCCATACTCTCACCCCTCTCCAAAATTCTGGAAAAATGTATACATAATCAAGTCTTACACTACTTTCTGCAAGAAAATCTACTCACACCTACCCAACATGGCTTTCATCCCATGCACAGCACTACTACAGCTCTCCTGTCTTTCCTAAACTCTGTATCACTAGCTAGAGACAGTAACAAATTTATTTCCTATCTCTTCATTAACCTCTCTAAAGCCTTTGATACAGTCTCTCATAAACTTCTTCTCCTTAAACTAGCAAACTTACACTTCTCTTCATCCACCATATCTTGGTTTAACAGCTATCTCTCTGATAGACTCCAATCAGTCAAATGGCTCTCAGCTTTCTCCCCTCTTCTTCCTGTTAAAACACGTGTTCCACAAGGCTCCATCCTTGGGCCCCTTCTTTTTAGCATCTTTACCAACCCTCTCTACTCTTTCTGTCCTGGATCCTTACTGATAAATACGCAGATGATTCTACACATCACTATTGCTGAATCACCAACTCAACTAAAATCAGACACATAGCCCTGTTTTAACTCTGTAGAAAACTGGCTATCTGAAAACCAACTTATCCTTAATCCAAAGAAAACCAAATTACTACTCTTTCTCCCTAAAAACCTTAACCACATAAAGTCTTCCTTCTCCATTCTGTCACAAAATAATACTCAAATATAGGTGGACACCAGTACAAAACTCTTAGGTGTTACTACTGATGATAGACTAACCTTTGATTTACACGTCAATAATTGTATCCGAAAAACACATCCCAAGCTAGGTCTCCTCTATAGAAACAAAAAATATCTTACCAAAACAGCAAAACTAACCCTTGCAAATGCCTACCTCTTACCCATTTTACTTTATAGCTCCCAAATTCTCACCAGCCTCAACACTGGACTACTAAACAAGTTAGAAACAACTTATAACAGGATTGCCAGATTTGTTGCCCCAAATTCTTACAAATCCCATCGCTGTCTTTCACTAAAAGAACTAAATTGACTAAAATTACCTAACCTGCTTTGGTATAATCAGTTTCTGATTATTCATTCCATTCTCTACAAACCCTTTTTTTGTCCAACTATCTCATCTCTAATCTCTCATTACCTACCCACTAGATTACTCCGCAGTTCTGAACAAGGCCTACTAAAAATCTACAAACCAAGGACCAAAATGGGTCACCTAGTCTATAGCTTTAACCCTTCCAAGGCCTGGAATAGCCTACCACTAGATATAAGATCCCTTGAACGTCCCAATCAATTCAAAACTGCTACAAAAAAATACTTTAATGAAAAATGGACTTGCCAATGTAATTATCCCCCGTAAACACTCCACTATAACCTTTTACTTCTCTTCTCTCTTCCTTCCTTTCAATAAACAAACCTACTACTTTATGTTCTCCTCTTGGTACATCACTGTACAAATATAACTAGTAAAATATTTCAGCTATGTAACTATTGCACTATTATGTATATAATATGTAATTATGAATGTATCCCTCTGATGACTGTATTTCTATATGTATTTCACTTGCCACAGTTTAATGTATGACACTGTAATGCAATAATGTGTGGTACTGATGAATGTAATGTGTGGCACTGTAATGCAGCAATGTGTGGTACTGATGAATGTATTTCTATATGCATTTAATATGTAAAATTTCTATTGTCTGTTGGAGCTTTTCTCCTCGGGCATCCACTGAAAATGGGCATTTGTAGCCCAGTCGGACAAACCCGGTCAACAAATATAAAATAAATAAAAATAATACATGTATAGTTACTGTAGAACTAACCAATAATTAAAGTGAATGATATTAAAAGTGTCAGTGGAGATTAAAGTTACCAATTCATCAGATAAGTGTGAAAGCACTTTTTCACTGTGATGCCTTATGTTATGGTTAGTTTACCCACCTCAGCAGGACAGTGAATGCAATATGATTTCAAGTTAAATATCAGTAATGCTTGTTACTTGTTACTACTGTTACATTATACTGAGCATAGTTACTCTGAATATTTGTTCTTACTGAATAATAATGCTCCACTTTTTCATGAACTCTTACTTAGCTTATAGCTTTTTCACCCATCATCTAGGTAGTACCTAAATAGCAGCAGCTTCCACCCCCAACCTCACACACATAATCTTTATGCAGTCATGTTGAATCAGTGTTAGGATCATCAGCTGCTCCCTGAGGGTGTAGCACCATTTAGATGGGGTTTCTCCCTGCCTTGCATTGCACATCAGGAATCAAAGTAACACTCTTGACCTTTAAGCAGGACCTGACTCATTGGTAT
>NC_056725.1:493797177-493849677 GCF_019279795.1 Protopterus annectens | reverse complement strand
CTGAGGGGGAACGCTCAGTGTAAATGTGGTAACTATGAATTAGTATTCTGATTTATGTAAATGAGGGGATTGATGCTGAATCACAGATTTCCTCTCGGTGTTAGCTTGCACCCAACTGTGTAGGTACAGCAACACCATTGTATAAGTCTAAGAGGTGGATGACCTCATAAGAGGGAGTATCATGCATGCTGTAAGCTTATTGGAGCTGTGTGGCTTGTGTTTGCCCTTAGCTAAGCAAAGCTAAGGAAAGGGGTGTGTCTGAGGCTGCCTAGCAGTGTTTACATTGCCTAAATGGGTGTGTGCACCACGCAACGGGTTTTAAACAAAAAAAATGCCCCAAAAACCCCAGGAAATACCAGCTCTGTTCACATCTGAGCACTGGGTATGCACAGTGTGCCTCAGGGCTTAAACGGAAAGGCAATGGGAAGGGAAAACAGCAGTAGGAAGGCAATCAAGGAGAACTAGCGTAGCTGGCAGGTGAAATGTATCAGAATCAACCAATTACAAAGGCAGCATCCCAGCCCACTACTATAACTATGCAAATACCTTTCAGTCTGGTTTTTCCCACAAACTCTACACCACCGGTGTACACAGATGAGGAAATTTTACCTGATAAAATTAACAAAATGTTAGGGCTGCTGTCACTCTCATACATCAATATGTGGAAGAGGCTGAGGGTGGTGAGGATGTCAATGCTGATGACCATCCCACAGTAAGGAGGAGGAGAAGAGTGTACAGACCCAGAGTAACCTACCAGGGGCTACATGAGCTGGAGATAGTGAAGCACTACAGGGTGGACAGGGACATTCTACAGCAAATTGTTGAGTTGTGCCAGCCCCGCCTCACACACAGAACCAATAGAGGGGAGCCCATCCCAGTGGATACCAAGGTATGTGTAGGCTTAAGAATACTAGCTACAGGTACCTTCCAAAGGGCAACTGGGGATATCATGGGGATCTCACAGGCATCAGCATCCAGGGTGCTCCACTACTTCCTGTATTCCTTGTCAGCACATGCCGGTGAGCACGTATATTTCCTCAACACCCATGTGGCGTTGACCAGCAAAATGCTTTTCTTCCACCAAGTAGCAGAATACCCTGAGGTAGTGGGTGCTATAGACTGCACGCACATACACATCAAAGCACCACCCAGCAAGTGGGGTAGGGTCTACATAAACTGCAAGGGCTTCCCCTCTATCAACTGCCAGGTCATGTGTGATGCCCAGCACATTATCTTGAATATGTGAGCTGGCAGCCCTGGAAGCTATCATGACCCCCACATCTGGCATATGACACAGCTGTACCAGTCATTTGCCAGTGGGGACATCCCATATGGCCATCTAGTGGGGGATGCTGGCTATGCACTGGAGCCATGGTTGGTGACATCCCTCAGAAATGCACACACACCTAAACAAGAACTCCAAAATGAGGCACATGCACAAACCAGAATCATAATAGAGTGTGTGTTTGGGATGCTCAAGTCACGGTTCTGCTGCCTGGGCATATCCAGTGGAGCCTTGCAGTACTCTCCAGCTATATGTATACAAATGTTCATAGTATGTGCTATGCTACACAATATGATCCTGCAGAAACAGCTGCAGCAGGAACAGCATGGGGCAGGGCCACACAGCCCCCCACCATTGCCAAGGCCATCACAGTCACAGAGTGACTCGGAGGAGGAACTACTTGAGTCTGCCCATGTAGGCAGAAGGAAGCATGCCCAGTATGCCCAGGCCTTGGCAAAGAGTCAACACATAGCACATACACTGACACGGTAGGGACCCAGGGAATGACACATGTCTCTGACTTGCACATACCGTAAAAGAGATGCCAAACATGACACTACCTGTGCTTTATCATGTATAGAGAGTGTACTATGTGCATCTGACATAGTCAGCCCTCCAGCACCATCCTCAGTACTGGCCCAGCCACAAGATAAGTCACTCTTCCTATCAATTACTGAATGGAATAGTATGTTCTGATACTTGTATCTATGGTATGGACGTGAGCATTCAAGGGAATCGGGTGACTGAATGGGATGGTAGCAGATAGTGACCACCTGTATGGGCAGCATGAAATCCATAACAAATACTGGTGTCAACATACTAGGCAGTACTAGACAAAGTGACAAATTCCACTGCAGTACATGTGGTGGTCCAAATGTGCATCCATAGGACACGCACATGCATGTCACTGAGGCTCACATACCCACCACCAGCCTCAGCCAGCAGGACAGGTGTAGATGACCATGGAGAAAGGCTGGGCTAAGGCCTCCAATTGATGACAATGGTGAACAGCCCCCCTCCAGACCTACACAGACAGACTACAACAGGTCTAGCAGTTGTATGTTATTTCTGAAGGGTAAGAAGTCTGAAACTAAAATGTAGGTCAATAAAACCTAAGGTCTGCACTCTACTGATATGCCTCTAGTCTGCATGATAGGTCAGAATACAATATGAAATGGAAGCCAACAGAGTACCTGAAATATCAGTACAGTCATAGCAAATGTTTAAAGTCATCAGGTGTGCCCCCCCCCCCACAATCCTATGTAGAAATGCAGTAACATGTAAGTGTGAGGAGTAATATTAGTGGAGCACAGATTACCCGAGCTGGCCCAATCTACAGGATAGATTGTTGCATGTGTACAATATGCAGGGGTTCGTGTGTTAGGTTGTGTGTTCAAAATTGTCTGGAAGTGGTCAGGATGTAGGCATGGAGGGTTGTGTCTCGGTGGCCTATGGGCAGTACTGTGGTTGACAGGGCCATGACCGGCAACTGTAGTGCCAACCGCAATACTTCTCAGTAATACCCATGTCAGCAGTTGTCCATACTCACTGTCCAGATGTCAATATCTGTCACCATCTGAAAGATGGACATGCCATGAATGTGGGCCCATACATACACACAGTACATAGGTGGAAGTACCCTAGACAGAGTGCATAAAATCTAACTGTCAACTGCACACACCGTTGGAATTGTACATACAGGTTAACAACACAGTAGTTGTCTGTATAGTATGGAATACTGATGTAGTCTGGCCAAACACTGGCAGACCAGAAAAGGCACAGTTATGAAGTAATGAGAGTCTGCCTATGTCCCCACACATGGCAGCGTAAGAGGAATGTCCCATGTGTATCTGTGAGTCAGCTGCAAGTAGCTTCCATATCACAAATGCACTCAGCTCACCCCACTTTCAGCCACAGGTTTATCACAGGTCATATCCTTGCTGTTGGGAATGAGTACACCCCCACTTCTGTATGGGAATACCCACAAAATGCAGCATGCTGCAGAGGTGTCCTATGCAGGTGTGTCCCTAGCTGTAAGCAGCACCCTGCTTGCAACCAGACCAATGGATCAATATGGACAGGAACTATTGCCATTAACACCTCACACACTTACCCTGTCACCCCATGGGAATCCACTGGCTCACAGCCTGGGATGTAGGAGTGACAGAATGCACTGGCCTGCTACAGATGGCCTGCATCACTACCTAATGGTCTACAGTCCTCTGTCAAAGGCCTGTACCTCACCCGTAGTGCCAATGTATGGTATCTCATGGGATCCCAACTAACAACCTAACACAGTCAACAGAACACAAATGCAAGGCCATGTTGACAAATCCCAGTAGCATGCCCTCCATATACAACTGCATGAACTGTTGACCAATCTATAAATACCACTGGGATGAAGGGCCAACTATACGGATTCTTCTTAGATATTGCTTGCATAATGTTAGGAAGAGGATAGAATAACAGAGTGGGGGTTGTAGAAGCATGGATGTCATGGAGTGTGTGAAGTCTGAAACCCTGATGTGTGCCCATACTACCCCTGCTTGCAAACCCAGTAATGGGTGGCTACAAACCTGCTTGTAAACCACAATGTGAAGGGGAACTGACCAGATATATGAGGTCTCAGGGTAACCTAGGTGAATCTGTAAAGCTGACTGGTATGGACAGAGCAGGATATGGCCATTCTGTTAAGTCAATATATGTACAAGAAGGGGATCCTTAGCCACCATACTACCAAGGTGCTGGACCATTTACACAGACCCATCAGCAAGTATCTGTAGCTATCCCTCCAGAATGGCAGGAGTGTGCAAGAATGTGTAGGCTGTGGCCCACAATACTGGACTCAGCTTCATTCATCTTATATTTCCTGGTAAATAACTGTGAGCAAATAATTATATCTGTCAGTAGTTGATGACATAATACATCACAGTGTAAAACAGTATATGTGTCTGAATTTCTCTGCTAGCACCAACCACGTAACATAAACAGCACAGACAGCAGTAGTTACAGTATCCCCCTAACTGTCACCCATTGTGACTCCATATTGTCAACCTATCTACAGATATCCTGCAGAAACAGGTTGCTAGCTATAGGTGTAGAACACCTAACCCTGGGCTGGAGTACAACCCTACCTATAATGGATTCACACACTCAATACAGAAGGTTATACTGGGCATGCTCATACACTTAGAGAAATGAAGGCCATGTCTGACAACACAGTGGGCTGTACATATCTGTCATTTGCAGATGTCTGTGCACACATGCCAGATTGTACACCATGCATGCTTCACACACACAGTGGATAGGAATACTCACACATATCTAAGGCCAACAGACTATAATATGTCAAACATACACACACAGAGATGTGGGGAAGAGAGAGAGACAGACAGTGAGAGAGATAATTCTATTATGAGGCCTGTCCCACCCACTACACATCCAATTGGCCTGTATCACATGATGTGCTTATGTCAATCACTGTAGACATTCCTTTTGGTAGCCCTCAGCCCTATAGTGCTTGTGGTGCTAGTGATAACTGTGTAACATGGTAGTACAAATAAGTATTCATGTAGCATTAGTAAACTCAGTCCTGTCAAATGTAAAGTTGTGTGTGACTAACTGTGTGTGTGTGTGTTTCCAGAGGAATGATTTATGGCCCATTCACACACACTGCACTTCTCATTGCCTATGTTAACACTCTTGCTGTCAGTCACCTTGAAATAACCCTTTGGGAAGTCTCAGCCCTATATGCTCCGTGGCACTTGCAATAACTGCGTAATGCTGTAGTGTAGCATGCTAGTTTGGTAGAAGTTCTAATCCCAGACATGGCAACTGTGAAACTCTGTGCGTTTGTGTGAGAGAGTGTGTGTCTTTGTTGATACCTGATTTTGTGGACATTCACACTTACTATTCTTTCCTTGCCACTCTTTTAGCACTGCTGCTGTCACTCACCTTCAAAGATACTTTTAGACAGCTTTTCAACATATAAGCTCAGTGGCACTTGCGATAACTGCGTAATACCATAGTGTAGCATACTAATTAGGTAGGAGTTCTAATCCCAGACATGGCAACTATGAAACTGTGAGTGTGTGTATCTTTGATGACACCTGATTTTGTGGAGATTCACACTTGCTACTCTCCCCTTACCCCTCCTTTAGCACTGTTGCTGATGTCACTCACCTTCAAAAACACCTTTGGACAGCTCTCCAACATATAAGCTCAGTGTAGCATACTAGTTAGGTAGGAGTTCTAATCCCAGACATGGTAACTTTGTGAGAGAGTGTGTGTGTCTTTGTTGATACCTGATTTTGTGAACCTTCACACTTACTACTCTCCCCTTACCCCTCCTTTAGCACTGCTGCTGATGTGACTCACCTTCAAAGATACCTTTGGACAGCTCTCCAGCATGTAAGCTCTGTGGAGCATGTGATAACTGCGTAAAACTGTAGTGTCTCAAACTAGTTAGGTAGATGTTCCAATCCTGATCCTGGCAACTGTGTAAGTGTGAGTGTTTGGGTGAGAGAGTGTGTATATCCTTGTAGAGACCTGATTTTGTGGTTATTCACACTTGCAACACTTCTCTTACCCCTCCTTTACCACTGCTACCGATGTCACTCATCTTCAAAGATACTGTGGCACAGCTCTCCAACATGCAAGCTGCATGGCACATGCGATAAATGTGGAACAATGTAGTAGCAATACCTACATAGGTATGGGTTTGAATCTCATCCCTGGCAAGTGTTTGTGTGTGTGTCCATATGTATGTCTGTACCTTAAAGATTTTGGCCCCATTTACACCCAGTACACATCTCAGTGCCTGACTTTAGCAGTCCTGCAGATATCATCCACCTTAGAAGTACCTGTTGCCAATCCTAAACCATATAAGGTCAGTGGTGCATGTGGTAAATGAGTAACATAATGGTCTGAAAAGATTGTTAGATAGAGGTTTGAACCTCACCCCTGGCAAATGTAAATGTGTGTGTGTGTGCGTAGGGTAAAATAATTTTTGGAATCTCTCACCCACTACATCACCCAATTCCAGTATTTACAAGGGCTGGTGATGTTCCTCACATTAGAAGTACCTTGGAACAGCATTCATCCTATAAGCTCCATGGCATGTGTGATAAATGTGGTACACTGTAGTAGCAATACATAGCTAAATAGGGGTTTGAATCTCAGTACTGGCAAGTGTGTGTGTCTGTCATCACTATGCTGTGTGGGGGTTGGTGTGATTGTGTAATAACAGTATTCATTGGGGTGGGTTTTGCTAAATTATTATGTTGAGGACCTAGTATATGTCACAATGTCCACATTACAAGGCCAACAGATGTCAAACACCAGAGAGGTTGGTGTAGGCAATCCACAGCCCTAAATTTGACAGTATGGATTAGTGAACAATATAGGCAACCCTTCTGTTACTCAGAGACCACTCTCCACCCACATATACACAAACACACTTGGCTAGGCAACAACCACTATATCGGTAGTTCCCCTGCATACTGCCTCACAGATAGTACCCACGGTGTGATAGCAGTGGACTACATGCCTGTTGACCACAACAGTGCCACTGACATCAGTAAGTACTTTGATGTGTTACATCTGACTGTGTGTTATCCAGCAAGTAAAAGGACATGGCACCCTGTTCCATCCTCTCAGTAACCCAATAAATGTGTATAGTGACCCTTTTGCCATGTGTCCTACTGTATGTCTGCAACAACTTTAGAGTCTGCAAATGTACCCCACAAGAGGAATACCATGCCTTATACACATGCCCTGTATGAACGATGCCACTAACTCCACTGAATACCTGTATCATACTGTCAATGTAGGTGCAATCATGACCTCAGTTACATAGCCAGGTCTCACCAAATGAGGTCAGGAATGCTACATCAGAAGATACCAATCTGTCCACACAACATGCCCCAGAGACCTCAAGTATATTTCCACACATCAAAGTACATGCATGTGGGACATGTGCACAACCCAGACACTGTTCATGTTATGGAATATAGATCACATACATGGGAAGCAGTGCACATCACTGGCCACCCACAATAGAAACCTGGATGAGTGGATGGTGAATACAATACCCACCTCTGGGGACCACTCCAGTGACTACACCCCTGAGCCACACTGGGGACTATTGTCATGTGGCTTGATGCCAAGGTATTCCCTTTGGATAGCCTTCTAGAGCCTTTAGGCCCATTCACCTACTACACACCTATGAAGCAATGAACCTATGTATCTCAGTACTGGCAAGTGTGTGTGTGTGTGTGTGTGTGTGTGTGTGTGTGTGTGTGTGTGTGTGTGTGTATAGTAATCACAGTGTGTTTGGTTGATGAATATCCCCTGTGGCTGTGGTTATTAGCAATCAGAGTTGTGTCCAAACTAGAACATGTACCATTCTCCATTCTACAATAGATGTTGTACATCAACATGTACCTATGTATAACCCCCAGCCCTATAATCTGAGCCATACGCAATCACTGTGTTACAGACCAGACATTACTGTGCACATAATGTACCCTGCCTATGACATGGTGGATGTGTCACCACACTGCCATACCCTGTGGCCTTGCTGCGGGACCACATCCTGGTGACACACAGATGCCTAGAACGGACATGGGATACAGCATGTGAGAACACATTCACTCAGCACTTCACTTGTGGGTGGAGTGAGGGGTAAAGCTGGCACTGAATGTGTTGCCAAGACTGTGGCCAATATCTGTTGTCTCAGGATAGGTATTAGCTTTCTGCAGTAACTTGCAGCATTTGTGTTTAATGCTGTGGAGGTTGTTGATGTAACTATCATGGCTGTTGTGACTGTCGTCAGTGTCTGCTGCATCTCTGCTGCCATAGATGCCTGTCAGGAACTCCATGAGGGACCCAAAGTTGTGTTCGAGGCTAATGAGGCAGTTCAACAGTCATGGGACACCACCTTTCCCTGCAACAGTGCCCCCCTTCTGGTGTACACTTCAGTAATGGCAGGGGACAATCGCATTGTCTCCCAGTGTTTGGAGGACAGTGTCTGGGTTCTGTCAGCTCTGGCTAGTACCATGCATTCATGTACCTGTTTGTACAGTGCCTATCCATATGATTCCACAGTCATGCAGCTACATCCCATTGCCATGGTTGCAGTAAAGACATCCATCCCTGTTTTCATGGCTGCAAAGTCAGCTTTGGGGAGTTTTTGCCAGGTGGTTATCTTTGTGGGGGGATGTGGCTGACATGTTGAGTTCCATGTTGATTACAGCCTGTGTGAATCTCACCATGCAGGGATTGACATCTGGGGATGAGCAATGGTCCCATATTTAAGTGGTTAACACAGGTCATGGCTGTTGCATCCTCTACCTTGGGTCAGTATGAGCTGGTCTAGGGCAATGGAAATGATGAATCCCAGAAGTGTTGGGCCACTGTACTGGTAATTGGCTGCATTCCCCAGGTGATGGAGGGGTAGTTGAAAACTCGTACTATGTCAGTGTTGCATTGGACCATCAGAGATGGCAGGGTGTTGAGGAATGTGCATTGACAGTCTAATGACATAGATGGGACCCATAGCAGGCTATGGTCTGGATAGCACCATTACCCCAAGGCAGTTGTAATGGAAGTATCTCCAATGCATTGTGATGGGATGCTAGTCTGGAGGTGTTCCTATCCATAATGAATATGGAGACAACACCACCTGTGGAGGTGTGATGTGGTCCATGTTTGGGGGCTGACAGCTGTGGAATGCATCATAGCCTGATACTGCAGGTCTGCTGCCTGCTGCTGTGAACCACCTCTCCCCACTACAGCAGACATGTGTACTCCACTCCAACTGCTATGAGTGACTGGATCCTGACAGCTAGATGTCCACTGTTGAGCAGTATGACCCTCAGATTGCATACATGTGTAGCTGTTATGGTGGTAATAACATTAGGAACACTGTCCAATAAGGCACCATAGGGGTGACAAGACACATAGCCATTACCTGGCAACCCAGCGGTTACAGATGTAGGACATCCATGGCAGGTCCTTGGGTTCTGGAAATTATGCCATCCCAGGCAGAGAGCTTCTGGATCCCCTGAGAATGACACATAACACATAAGCCAATGTTGCAGTCAACCATCTGTTGATAGTACCACAGCATCATTCTGGGTGAGAGCGGTACACTGCCCAGGGCTACTGCCACACCTGCCTGAACCACATAGTCAGAGAATTCAACCATGTGTCCTGTCATGTAGTCCAAGGAGGTGTGTCCCAATTCATTCACACCCACACCGATATGGAGTGATACTCGTAGTTGTTGAGGAGTGACATGACTGGCTGTGTCATGTGTTAGATGCTGGCATGTGATTGATATTTGGCTGTTACCTGCTCCATATTCAACCTAGTGAGTAGGATGTGTGTCTCTCAATATTAAGTTACCCATGATCAGTGTATTGTGCAAGGTGGTTAGCCTTAGAGGCTTAGGTTGGGGGCACACTGTAGGTTAAATATGAGGCCCTTGGCATGTGCCATGTCACGGTGTCTGAGTGGGTGTCTGCCTTGCTGGTCTGTGCTGTTTGGGTAGATGTCCATTGAGTGCCTCTGGGAAGGTGGGTATGTGGATTTTCACTGTATGTCATGGCAGTCAAAGTGGGTGCCATGGTGAGCTATGTGTTCCATATGGTGTGGTGCAGGTGTTGATCTTATCCTCTTGACCTGCTAGTCCATTATTTGCTGGAGAGTGCATATGTCCACATTGGGTGATATATGGGTAACCCTCACAGGTCTGAGTTTTTGGAGTTTAGAGGGGAGGGTTGTCTGTGTACATGCAGCAGTTGCAACAGTGACCTGGAACGGACATATGCACCAGGTCAATGGGTGAAAGCACAGATAATCGCCCTTCGAACATACCAGGAGGGGTGGACATAACTAGTAAGTACTGGGGCAACATCTGTGATGAACAAGTACTGCTGATGGCTCACAGGTGTGCCACACTTCATGATACAATAACCTGGTGAAGTGCCAAGCCATAATTCTAGGTAAAGTGCAAGACAGAAATAATTAGCATGATGTACAGGTGGAAAAGAAAGCAGACTGCCTGCCACCTGTAATACTGTACTACAGCTGTGCAGTTATAAGCAGCTTTGGCCATGTGGAAGTTCAGTAAGCTCTGTAGTGCATGCAGTAAATGTGTAACACTATAGTAAGAATACCTAGATAGGCAGGAGTTCTAATCCCAATACTGGCAAGTGTGTCTCTGTGTGTGTGTCTGAATCACATACTGTCTAGCTCATACCATTTTTGACCTATGTACTACCCTTTACACTTCCCTTCACTCCAATTTAATAAACCTGTTGATGTCATCCACCTCTGAAGTTCCTTTGGTTGAGTTGGAAATGTATAAGCTTGGTGACTCGTCTCATAACTGCATAGCACTAAAGCAGGAATACCTAGATAGGCAGGAGTTCTAATCCCAATACTGGCAAGTGTGTGTGTGTGTGTGACCTATGTACTACCCTTTACACTTCTCTTCACTCCAATTTAGCAGACCTGTTGATGTCATCCACCTCAGAAGTTCCTTTGGTTGAGTTGGAAATGTATAAGCTCTCTGACTTGTCTCATAACTGCATAGCACTAAAGTAGGAATACCTAGATAGGCAGGAGTTCTAATTCCTATACTGGCAAGTGTGTGTGTGTGTGTGTGTGTGTGTGTGTGTGTGTGTGTGTGTGTGTGTGTGTGTGTGTGTGTGTGTGTGTGTGTGTGTGTGTGTGTGTGTGTGTGTGTAAATGTGTGTGTGTGTGCATGTGTGTGTGTGTGTGTGTGTGTGTGTGTGTGTGTGCGTGTGTGTGTATGTATGTGTGCGTGAATCATGTACTTTCTAGCTCATACCATTTTTGACCTGTGTACTAACCTTTATACTTCCCTTCACTCTAATGTAGTAGACCTGTTGATGTCATCCACCTTAGAAGTACCTTGGGAAGAGGTGGAAATGTATAAGTTCTGTGGTGCATCTGATAACTGCATAGCAGTAAAGTAGGAATACCGAGATAGGCAAGAATTGTAATATTAATGGTGTCAACTGTTTGTGTGTGTGTGAGGATCATATCATGTGTGGCTTATACCATTTTGATGTCTATACCATACACGGCTGGTGACCACCTCCCACTGCCATTGCTTTAAACAGAGTGGTGACAGCATCTGCCTTACATGCAATAAGTTAAACCATTGCACAGTCCTCTTACAGATGTGTCTAGAATATCCATATGTTTGAAACCTATACATGGTGGAAGGGGTCTTTGTGCCTTAACAATGCTCATGTATGTGATACCATAGCCAAATAGGCCACAGTGAGTGTACTGACACACATGGCAGCATGAGGTATCATACCTGACTGAAACATCATGCTGATAGGATGTCTGCCACCCTCACAGTTGGCCTGCCTTCTGGTGCAATACATGAGTACAGATGCTTGGTTTTACAAATGAACTGTACCTGTTATGGGTCACATTAAAGGCTGGAAGAGGTGTGGACTGCCATATTGTGGTCCTAATTAGTATGTAACAGGAACACTTTGCATCTTAAGAGGGGTGTGTACACAATTTATATCCCCTGTATACCAGTAATGTGTCTTAGGACATTTGTCCAGCACAATTTTGTGGCCTCTGTCCAGATGTCTTGGCACTGACAAGTTGTGAGGTATACTACAGGAATGTTGAATTCACATCATATAGGCCCCAGTGGTGACCACTGTGATGCAATACATTTAACCCCAGCACAAGTGAACATGCACAACAAGCAATATAGCTATTACATAAAGTAATATAGCTATTACTGATGGCTGTGTGCATGCTAAATTGCATGCATTTCACAGGTCTGGGGTATTGCCAGGCAACAGAACAATGTAATAACCACCAGCTACAGGCTGCTGTCCCATATGCAGACCAGAGGGTCCTAGGTAGTTGTGAGAGGGGGTTATTGTCAGCAGATGCACATGTGGCCTTGGTATAGAATGGATGCAGCATGTCTGCACATCTACAGTACTAACCACAATAATACACAATGTCCTGCCCTCACCATAGATGTGCACCTCTGTGCATTAGAAAACCCCATCCACAACTGCAATCGGACCTGACACATGCATGTAGATACAATACAAATACATGTATGTTTGATGCATTAGTGTACTAATCCCGACTGAGACCTTACCTGCATGCTCCTCTTCCAGTGTCGTTGTGCAACCCACCTCCACAATGTTTCCCTCTGCATCATGGCCTGTGCATTCATTGTGTGGGCCAAGTATGGTGCGGAGCTCCTCAGTGGGTGTCAGTGGAGGCTGGATGGCTGGGCCCCCACCTGTGTCTAGCCAGTCCCTTGCTACAGCAGCAGCAGCCCATTGATGGGCATGGGATTTGAGGTTGGTGGCCCAATGCTACACATGCACATAAGTTCTGCTGTGCAGTCCAGCATCATTTACCCTGTGGACCACACTGTTCCACAGGGCAGTCCTCTCCTGCACATCTTCTGCTCTCCGTCCACATGACAGGGCATAATGTCCAATCACATATTGGGTGATGATGTCTGTTTCACCAACAGAGAATGCTGGCAGGCGAGCACTCTGCATGTTACCTGGAAGACATGAACAGGAAAGGGTCACAGGACCTCATGCGGTTGTCAAAATGCATATCAACAGTGGATATTACTTGCAAATAATCCAGACTACCCCAGAAATCTCCAAGCCTTCATGGCTATAGCAGCTTGCATTACACACCTGTCCCTGAGCTATCTTATTCCCCCCAATGTTGGACACTTGATTGTATAAACCTCTATCCTCCATTCATTTCTGTGTAGAGGGTTGACAGTGATCATCTTCCATGTGGATGGTGTGTGTATGGTAGCAGGTTTGTGTTTGACTGTGGTGTGTGATGGAGCTCTGAGCACATGCCTGAGTTCATGTAGGAGGCAGACACCGATGTTAGTATGCGCCATGGAGATATGCTGTTGTTGCCATCAGTAGGCAATATGTACATGCTCACCATTGCTGTCGGAAGGAGTGTGGTTGATGTGCATATCTCCATGTATGACTGGGGTAGACAGGGTGGCGATGTTCCCACATAGCCTGTGTGATGCAGGTTACCTATATCCATGGCATGTGTTTATGATGTTTTCTTTACCCCCCAGTACAGGGTGAATTGTGTTGTTTCATCTGAGACTTACAACAAATGTGAAAAGACACGGTTGCAATTATGTTTGGTGATGTGGATATGTCCGATTCATAGTCATAGTCAGCCTTTCAGGACATCACCTGTGAACTTAGCTGCTTGCTCCGATATAGCTGGACCTGCTTCAAAGTTGTTGCCTGCACCTATGTGTCCCTGTACAGCCAATGTAGCAACCTATTATGTGGTTTGTGTATTGCGGCTGTCCACCAAAAGGGATTACTCTACTTTGGTGGAGGCTGGATATACAGGTCAGGTACTGCGGTGTCCATATAGCTAAAGTGGATATAAAGGCTACACACCCCTGATACTCTGCCTGGTGTTTGTGCAATTGGAACATGACACCACAATAACTCATTTCATAACAATTCCCACCTGTAGTGTGACCTATAGCTTGTGCAATTCAATTGAGAACATAACAATCTGGTTTGTGAAAACATATGTAAATAATACTCAGGACAATAAGCCAGTTGAATTTGTTTGCACACCCTTAAACTTGTGTATGCATTTCTTGAGATGGTTACAGCATTCTTCCTTCTTGGTCTGGGCTCTAACATCATGGCACATCTTCACTTGGCAATAGCTGCTCACCTTCCTAGAAACACATTTAATTGTATTGCAATGGAATTGGACAGGTTAGGAGTTACATTCAAGATGAGAAACATTATGACATGATCTTCTGTGGTCTGATTGTCATACAGTGCACAAACCTGGCATTCCAACAAGGGTGTGAGCACTTGTGATATCCAGTGTATATAGGTGTTGATATAGCTGGCAGTGGTAGGCATGGACAGAGGCTCATAACACAGGTGGACACTTCTCTGATTAATACCTAATAATCATGCCTACTCCAGTGCCCCCATCAGTGTTAGGGCAATGCAACCACCAGTAGCTGTACACATATGTCTGTTGTATGCACTGACACTGATATAACACACATGTGCAACATGCACAACCTATTTACCTGACTGCTTGA
The DNA here is from genome assembly GCF_019279795.1 of Protopterus annectens. Classification (NCBI taxonomy): domain Eukaryota; kingdom Metazoa; phylum Chordata; order Ceratodontiformes; family Protopteridae; genus Protopterus; species Protopterus annectens. The sequence continues at coordinate 493,835,230 of NC_056725.1, read as the reverse complement.
AACCAATGTGATTATTTTGTGCCCTCCAGATGAACATATGCATACATGCATGTGCTCAGGGGATACCTGGTATACATTTCTATTGAATGTAAGTATGGCACACTGTATTTACAGTCTTGCTGCTCAATCATACTTCTCAACCTGTTACAGCAGTACATATGGACAATGGCACACATCAATGTGTGTCAAAGGGGACATCAGAATTGATACTGTATTAATATAGCTGCACCATACATTAGTACGTTGATTGGACAGTAGGGTTTGACATCACTGTGATAACCTGGAAGATGTCTGACAGTCATAAGTAAGCTATTATGTTACAATGCCATTGCTCACAGACCTGCCAATGGTTTGGGTGACATAACACAGGTATATGTGTATGTGACTACACAAATGTGTTTATTGTCCAGCAGAACACTGTATAGTTGAATGTTATTAAGTCAATATAGCACATGCAGTTCAACACACATGTCTGCAACAGTACTCTACTATGCACATGCCCTCTATAGGTGTCTTAGCTTTACAAGGCAAACATGTGTCATACTCATAATCACAGGTAACATGGATATGGAAAACATCCCATTAACTGGCCTAGCAGTGGCACAGTCAAAACTGTTTTACAGACAACCCTGCAGTTGTCATATATGAGCTGTCCTTTCACAGGTGAGTCAGGCTCATGAGCTGTGTTCCTACCTCACAGCCTCTCAGAGAATCACATCTGGACAATGCCTAAAATGATAGGGGGATAAATAGGGACATACTTTAAATATACCTGCTACAAACATACGGAATTCATAGAATGATACATTTAGCATTACAGTGAATATTCTTAAGGATGTGGAGTCTCAAACTAAAGTGTTTGGCATTACCTGATTACTTCAATCCTCAGCTATTTGCCAGTAAAGTACAGCTCTCAGGAGGAACAGATAAAAATACATGATGGTAATATGTGGATATTTTGTGAGGATCTGTACAGTTAAGAGGTATGTCTGTGATATCTCCCACTGCAGAGAGGGCCAGATGCTATGGCCATAGCAGCTGTTTAGCAGGACATTAGTACAGCATGTCTTGTTGGGTCATATATTCCTACAAACCATATTTCCTGTTATTACAGACCAAGTACTAGGGGAAGACATGAACAGGAAAGGGTCACAGGACCTCATGCGGTTGTCAAAATGCATATCAACAGTGGATATTACTTGCAAATAATCCAGACTACCCTAGAAATCTCCAAGCCTTCATGGCTATAGCAGCTTGCATTACACACCTGTCCCTGAGCTATCGTATTCCCCCCAATGTTGGACACTTGATTGTATAAATATCTATCCTCCATTCATTTCTGTGTAGAGGGTTGACAGTGATCATCTTCCATGTGGATGGTGTGTGTATGGTAGCAGGTCTGTGTTTGACTGTGGTGTGTGATGGAGCTCTGAGCACATGCCTGAGTTCATGTAGGAGGCAGACACTGATGTTAGTATGCACCATGGAGATATGCTGTTGTTGCCATCAGTAGGCAATATGTACATGCTCACCATTGCTGTGGGGAGGAGAGTGGTTGATGTGCATATCTCCATGTATGACTGGGGTAGACAGGGTGGCAATGTTCCCACATAGCCTGTGTGATGCAGGTTACCTATATCCATGGCATGTATTTATGACGTGTTCTTTACCCCCAGTACAGGGTGAATTGTGTTGTTTCATCTGAGACTTACAACAAATGTGAAAAGACACGGTTGCAATTGTGTTTGGTGATGTGGATATGTCCGATTCATAGTCATAGTCAGCCTTTCAGGACATCACCTGTGAACTTAGCTGCTTGCTCCGATATAGGTGGACCTGCTTCAAAGTTGTTGCCTGCACCTATGTTTCCCTGTACAGCCAATGTAGCAACCTATTATGTGGTTTGTGTATTGCGGCTGTCCACCAAAAGGGATTACTTTACTTTGGTGGAGGCTGGATATACAGGTCAGGTACTGCTGTGTCCATATAGCTACAGTGGATATAAAGGCTACACACCCCTGATACTCTGCCTGGTATTTGTGCAATTGGAACATGACACCACAATAACTCATTTCATAACAATTCCCACCTGTAGTGTGACCTATAGCCAGTGCAATTCAATTGAAAACATAACAATCTGGTTTGTGAATGCATATGGAAATAATACTCAGGACAATAAGCCAGTTGAATGAGTGTGCACACCCTTAAACTTGTGTATGCATTTCTTGAGATGGTTACAGCATTCTTCCTTCTTGGTCTGGACTCTAACATCATGGCACATCTTCACTTGGCAATAGCTGCTCACCTTCCTAGAAACACATTTAATTGTATTGCAATGGAATTGGACAGGTTAGGAGTTACATTCAAGATGAGAAACATTATGACATGATCTTCTGTGGTCTGATTGTCATACAGTGCACAAACCTGGCATTCCAACAAGGGTGTGTGCACTTGTGATATCCAGTGTATATAGGTGTTGATATAGCTGGCAGTGGTAGGCATGGACAGAGGCTCATAACACAGGTGGACACTTCTCTGATTAATACCTGATAATCATGCCTACTCCAGTACCCACATCAGTGTCAGGGCAATGCAACCACCAGTAGCTGTACACATATGTCTGTTGTATGCACTGACACTGATATAACACACATGTGCAACATGCACAACCTATTTACCTGACTGCTTGAAACCCATGTGATTATTTTGTGCCCTCCAGATGAACATATGCATACATACATGTGCTCAAGGGATTCCTGGTATACATTTCTATTGAATGTAAGTATGGCACACTGTATTTACAGTCTTGCTGCTCAATCATACTTCTCAACCTGTTACAGCAGTACATCTGGACAATGGCACACATCAATGTGTGTCAAAGGGGACATCAGAATTGATACTGTATTAATATAGCTGCACCATACATTAGTACATTGATTGGACAGTAGGGTTTGACATCACTGTGATAACCTGGAAGATGTCTGACAGTCATAAGTAAGCTATTATGTTACAATGCCATTGCTCACAGACCTGCCAATGGTTTGGGTGACATAACACAGGTATATGTGTATGTGACTACACAAATGTGCTTATTGTCCAGCAGAACACTGTATAGTTGAATATTATTAAGTCAATATAGCACATGCAGTTCAACACACATGTCTGCCACAGTACTCTACTATGCACATGCCCTCTATAGGTGTCTTAGCTTTACAAGGCAAACATGTGTCATACTCATAATCACAGGTAACATGGATATGGAAAACATCCCATTAACTGGCCTAGCAGTGGCACAGTCAAAACTGTTTTATAGACACCCCTGCAGTTGTCATATTTGAGCTGTCCTTTCACAGGCGAGTCAGGCTCATGAGCTGTGTTCCTACCTCACAGCCTCTCAGAGAATCACATCTGGACAATGCCTAAAATGATGGGGGTATAATAGGGACAGACTTTAAATATACCTGCTACAAACATAGGGAATTCATAGAATGATACATTTAGCATTACAGTGAATATTCTTAAGGATGTGGCGTCTCAAATGCAAGTGTTTGTCATTACCTGATTACTTCAATCCTCAGCTATTTGCCAGTAAAGTACAGATCTCAGGAGGAACAGATATAAATACATGATGGTAATATGTGGATATTCTGTGAGGATCTGTACAGTTAAGAGGTATGTCTGTGATATCTCCCACTGCAGAGAGGGCCAGATGCTATGGCCATAGCAGCTGTTTAGCAGGACATTAGTACAGCATGTCTTGCTGGGACATATATTCCTCCAAACCATATTTCCTATTATTACAGACCAAGTACTAGATTCAATTACTTGTTTACATGTTCCACTTGCCTCTTTATTTCTTCTCTTTTCCACTTTATGTTATTTGTTATTTCTCTCTCTTTCTCCCTGTGCACTACAGGGATAGAGCTGGTTTGAATAGGTGGCATCATGGCTTTTGTAGGTGATGCTCATGACCAAGCGATGGCCTGTGCACCTATTAGGGTTACCCACTTGCTAATTGCATGCCAAGCAGCTGTGTAGTTCTTCCAATAGCCAATGTCATGGCAACACGGTCCTATAAATGAGTACTCCATGTGGGTGTTGGCCCTTTCCCTTATTTATGAGGAAGACATCCTGTAGTTGTGTGGGCTACTACCTCTTACAGCAAGACTTGTGGAGACAAGCCAAGTAATTGGTGGGGAAGGTTCAGTACTTAGGAGCAGAATGTGAGTATTGCTCTTATATGTTTGGAATACTGCTAGTTTCACAGGGTTTGTCTGCATGTTTTACTTCTGCATGGCTTTCAGTTTGTCAAAGTTCTGTCTCTGCATTGCTCTCAACTGTAGGGCCATCCACATAATGGCCACAGGTTATCCTGTTATGTAAGGGCTGTTCCCCAGACAGGTATTGTCCTTGGAAAATCAGTAGCATACTCTGGTGATTGCATTATGTAGATGATAACATCCATTTTTTTCTGACCTTATTTCCCTCAGAAAATATATGTTACAACAAACTCTGTAACAACAGCAACTTTCTCAGTGCATAACAGCAATAGTTCATGTATGGCCTTGCATTTGGGCTTCTGTCCACCAATTATGTCAGGCTTTGTCCAGATGTCATACAGTAGTAGGTGGATAGGTATACTGGTCTATCATTATTTTCTGGTGTAATTTCTGCTGAGGGGAATGGTTGGGAAACATGTTGAAGTCTACATTCAAGAGGTAGGTGTATAGGGAATGCTCTTTGATGGCCTTGTAACATATCTTATGTGGGGGACGGTAACACATGTTTTAAAACTAGGCTGTTAGAACATATCAGATGTATTACTGATAAGAAATATATCAGTTCTGTAGTTATACATTTGAATAAATCACACCATGGGGACAGTAGTGGGTCTCAAGGTACTGTTTCTGAAAACGTCTGTTCCTCAGTGTGATGAGACATTCATAAAAGGGCAATTATGTACAGACTTCAATATATTAATATTAACTGTAATACTTTATCCCATAGGAGGTTAAATGATGAGTGTAATTGGAGGCTGTGATTTCAATTATGTAATTAGGTGTTAATTGCTTCTTGGGATTAAGGCATGTATTTCTGGTGATGTTTACTCCTTGAAAGCTTTGAGCAAGACATCAGAGTATAATAAAAATGTGTGAATTACTGGGTGGTTGTATTTTTCTTTGCTATGTTCAGACATTTTATTTGTTTTGCTAAGAGATTGTTGTATGTCTGGCCATTGTGTATGGTCTATCATGATTTTGTAGCAGTGTACTGTTCACTCATTTATTTGGACTGTGGGGGGGGGGCAGATGTGAGTGTCATGGCTGCTTTTATATTCAACTTTGCATGCCGCCCCAGTTGTGGGTGATATATCAGCAACATATGTTTCTATGGGCATTTTGGGACATGTATGCACATGTATGCATATATATATATATATATATATATATATATATATATATATATATATATATATATATGTGTGTGTGTGTGTGTGTGTGTGTGTATAGGGGTGTGAGTATACTGTATGGGACACCTGGATATACATGGGTAGTACCACAATCTGTTCCCTTTGGATTTGTTTCGTACATGGGTTGTATCCCAAGTTATATGCAGTCACACTTGCATGTTACACCAGCTACAGTGCACTGGTCAGGAGCGGCTTGTGCTATTGGACTTCAGGACTGCAGCCCACCAGCTGTAAAACAAAAAGAAAAAAAAGAAAAACTAATAAAAGAAAATAAAAAAAAACACGAGTCACGGAACATCACGCATGCGCACTTGCGGTGTTTCCGATCTGCTGGTGAACCAGTCTGGAGCATGCGCACAGAATCCAGACAGTCTCACCAGCAGTCCGGATTAGTAAGAGAGCATTCAGCAGCACTATCCCAGAAGTCTATGCAGTTACAACTGCATAGACTGGAAGGGGGGATCAGACTGCAACATCCGCTGGCTGGGTAACACCCAGCTTGCTCTGCTCATGCGGCAAGAACTTGCTCTCATCTTAGGCATTTGGATGGTATGGACCTGGACTTGCTCTTGCTGGCTGCCTGTTTTATTATCAGACTTGCTATCATTGTACAAACTGCCTGTTTTACAGACTTTGGAGTTTACTGCTGGCTGCCTGTTTCATTACACGGACTTTAAGGTAAGAAAGGGTGTGTGTGTGTGTGTGTGTGTGTGTGTGTGTGTGTGTGTGTGTGTGTGTGTGTGTGTGTGTGTGTGCAAAATGCCCCAGTTGCTATATGGTGGTGGGTAGAGAATACCACAGGCTTGAACCCTGTTCCTTGTGCCCAGGTGGCAAGAGCCTGAATTCCCTACCCACCACCATTTGTAAAACAAATTGCAGATTTTTGCCTCATATTTGTTCTGTTCTTCCTAAAAAGCTGTGGTTTCTGTATTTTTGTGGCTTTACACAGTCAGTAGTGCAGTAGTAATAGCATTGTTGCCTGACAGCTACAGGTTTTCTGGTTTGTTTCTTGGCTGGGGTGCCTTCTGTGTGGAGTCTGCATGTCTTCCCTGTGTTTGTGTGGGTTTCCTCTGGATGATCTGGTGTCCTCCCATCTTACAAAAAATGCGAGTCTGGAGTGTTTCTCCCTGGGCCTCTTCTGAAAATTGGTGTTTGTTCCAAGTCAGACTTTCCTTGTTAACAAATGTTAATTAAATAAAAATGACAAGCATTTGAATTTCAGACTTCATATTCTTTGGAAAGTACATGGTAACACAAAACCTTTTATTCCAGCAATTTTCTTAGTTTATAAGATGGATATTTGAAATTTGTCCCTAATTTGGGACTGTATTCTCCCATTATTGGCTTCATCCTGTTTTTTTTTGTGCTAAGGTTGAGAGCTATAGTAAGAACTGAATTCACTGAATATGTTTAGGGGTTGTATTCCTCCATTACTGGCTTTGTCCAGGTGTTTTTTGCTAAGAGGTTCAGAGCTATGGTGAGAACTGAATTCACTGAATATGTTTGGCAGCTGTATTCCCCCATTATTGGCTTTGTTTGAGTATTTTGTGCTAAGAGGTTGACGGCTATGGTGAGAACTGAATTCACTAAATGGTGGTCATTTAAGTTTCAGTCTTCCTCTCTTTCACAAAACAGCTGATTTGGCATAGTGGTATGTTGCTCTGACTGTTTTGTACAGGGTCCTGCGTTCAAGACTTGGCAGTGAAATGTATGGTAGTAACACAGCATTTTATTCTAGCAACTTTCCAACATTATACAAGCAATGTTTAAAATGTGTCCCTGGTTTTGGGGCTTTTGTCCCCCCCCCAATAAATTTTGGCTTTTTCCAGATTTCTTGTGCTGCAAAGTTCAGAGATACAGCTGAGTGTTGAGTAGATTTTATAAGGAGCTGCAGGGGAGCAAAAGTTTAGTGCTGCTTATGCTGAGTCTGCTTGCATTGTTAATAGCACAACAGGGAGTGTACTTTTGATGCAGAAGGCTGTGGGTTCTACTCCCACAGTAAGTAGATGCATTGCTGATACTGTACTGTGGTGCAAAGGGGGTGGATGCTGCAGTCCTTTTTGGTGAAGATACCTAGCAACCATGAACCTGTTATCAGTTTGCCATCCATTCCCTATTGCAATATTACTAGCTTATCATTTTTTAGTATAACATAAGCAAGTTATTCCTCAAGGGCAACAGGCACTTTATTTGTAGATGAAACAATGAAATATAAAGTTGTTTGCTAGCAGCAACCTCTTCATTAGTTACATATCTCTAATGTGGAATTATTTAGATGACTTTTACTTCTTCAGAGATTGTGAATATTTACTGATACTGGTGGACTGTAGAAGTTTGAGTAGACTTTTATGATGGAAATATTCTGAATTGGGCAGTTTTTGTCATTATTGGGGAATGCATTTTGTTTCATTGTTTACTGGAAAAATGTTCAAAACAATAAATTGAAAATGCCCTCTAAAGCTGTACTGTATTGTACAAGGAATATAATTTAATACAATCAGGAAGGTGTATCAAAGAGCATGTGTATGTTTCGTGTTCAAGGGGCTTGTGATTTGAAAACAGCCCAAAGTTAATCTTTATCTGCCACTGACAAAATGTATTTTCTTTGAATGTGGGCTTCAACACTGTTTCAATGAATGAGTTTCAAGGGCAGAGAAGTTTTAATGCTAAGTCTGTTTTCATTATGAGACTGCATTGCTTTGTTTAGCAGATATCCATTACTGTTTGCACTGCAAAATGCAAAATAAAACTTTCAAATGAAGTCCAAATCATCGCAGAAGTAAAGCAGTATGCACATTAGTGTTTATGGTAAATGGGGTGAAATAGTCAAGTAATGGTTCATTGGAATGGCTGCGGGGGGAGGCTCCATTCGACCATGATTTTGTGAGGGGGGAAGGGAGGCAAACTCAAAGACAGCCCTGGCTGAACTATACCTCTTAACGGTCCAAGATTTTTGCAGAATGAATAGATTTTTGTTTCTTATTTTTGGTTTGTTCCTCATAAAATTTGTGGTTTTCTGGCAAATCATTTAGGATTTAAGTCACTAAATAATGACAGACACTGAGTTTCAGACTTCATAACCTTCAGAAAAATGCATGCTAAAGCAAGACCTGTTACTCTATCAACTGTCTCAGTTTATACAAGAGCAATATTTAGTACTGTTTATATGTTCCCCCAATATATTTGGCCTTGTCCAGATTTCCTGCATTAACAGGCTGTGTGGTTGTTGTTGTTTGTCTTTTGGCTTTTCCCGGTAAGGGGTCGCCACAGCAGAACTCTGGTCTGCTAATGATTGTCAGTAGATTTTTACGAAATGCCGAGGTGCCAGCTCGACGCTCAACCTTCAATGGAGCCACGCCCATTACGCACGCATGTCTTTTGAATGCTACCCAACCACGGGGATGACATGCAGACTCCACACAGAAGGTACTCCCAAGCCGAGCCGAGAATCGAATGGGAGAACCTCTTGCTGTGAGGTAACACGCTACCGCCGTACCACCGTGGTACATGCAAATACATTGCTTTATAGAATCAAGCATATCCAAACCTCTCAACTGTCCCCGATTTTGGCTCAAAATGTTGCTCTTCCCCTAATAATCCCTCCACAAAATGGCAATTTTGGAAGAAAACATGGAAGGTTTACAATTAATAAATAACTGTAATAATCAGAGTTATAGATTACTTTTATTTCAGAAATGTATGTAGATTCTTTTATTTTGTCAGCTGCTCAAGTTAGCACTGCAAATATTAAAAAAGTCCCTTCTTTGACAGGCTCCCAGCTGTATTGTGTGGCTATTTTATATTTTTGCATCACATTTTTGGATCGCTTTTCATAAAATTGTGTTTTTTTTGGCAAATTAGTGGCAAATCATTAAAGACTGAAGTTAGAAAATAATGACAGACATTTGAGTTTTAGATTTCATACCCTTGAGAAATTTCATACTAATGCAAGACCTACTATTCTATTATCTTTCTAAGCTTATAAGAGCAATATTTAAAAATTATCCTTATTTTTGGCCCTGTGTCCCACTTCTGTGTATGGCTTTGTCCAGATTTCTTGCTCTGAGGTTGACAGGTATGACAAATGTGTCAGGGCCATCACAGTCAGCCAGAGACATTTTAAATTGTGACATACTTGTTGCACCCCACTCCCCGATGTAGTGACTCTGGATGTGTCCAAGCAAGGCAAGGAGCAGTTATGCAGTGTAAATGTTCAGAGTATCCCCCCATCCAAGGTAGACACAAGTACTACAGTGGCTTTTCATCTGTCCTCGATTTTGCAGAATGTTCTGGTTTCTGTCATATTTTTATACTGTTGATTTAGGCTTATTATTATTCAGAAAGTGCCTGTTGCTCTGTGTTTAAGTTGCAATGCTTTAATTACCACCAGATAAGCTTGTCTGAGATTGTAAGATGCAAGTAAGCTTTAATAAGCATACTGTTAAAGAACTGCCAACACTGAAAGCCTTTTCTGTTGTTGCCATGCAGAGAATACTTACATAACTAGATAACGTATAAGCTTTGGGTATTGAAATACATATGACAGTATTTGTAATAAAGGACAGGATTATATTATTTTAAGAAGCTCATTACATTTGTTGGAGACTTGCAGTCATCTTTGCAGGCTTTACCTGTAAACTAAACAGAATGCCAATCTATATTGTGTGGTCCATAACCTGTGCAGTAATCCTTTAAGCAATGCATCTTGATCTTGTTTCTTGTTTGCTTTTCATTTTTTACTTTGATCATGTTTTCACCATGAAACAAGTAGATAGTTGTTGTCAGGAAGCAGGTCTTTTTTTGGATAACAAACATTTTTACAAGTGGGGGTATCACAGAGATTGCTACTTTCAGCATGTTACTTGGTACTTTAATAAAGATGAATATAAATTATAATTAGAACTGCAGTGCAAGGAGAAGTGGTTTGAGTTGAGTGCTGCTTGTTTTTCTTATACTTGATTCTGACTGGCATTCCAGTAATGTATTTAAAAAGTAATTTATTTTTTCATGCCTCACAACCTTTTTGATTCCATCTAGATATTAAGAAAGCTGTCATGCAGCCAATGCATTGAAATATTTTTTTCTTCTACACTTCATTTTGTCTTGATTGGACCCTCATAATGATGGTTTGACACCCAGGGCAGTGTATTTAATTAATTTACAGTTTTTGTGGTTTTGAGCATAGCTCCTCACCTTTCTAGTTGGCGACACACCTTCCCATTGACCCCACCCATTCAGCTGTCTCCTGCAGCCCCCCTTTGATTTGAAGTCATCAGCCACCACTGGCACTGGTTGACAGAAATAGTTTAACGCATATAGTATCATTACATTAGTACTTTTAACAGTGTTTTTTCAAGTAAGAGTAAATTGGAGATGGTATTACTGGAACCATACACCCCTGCATGCAAAGCTGGACTCTGAATACTAAGTATCTTGTTCTACGTGTTTGACCTGTATGTTTATATATATCTTCTATTGGATATTGATCTGATATGTTGATATTAACTGCAGACTACTATGTTCTTTGGACATGTCATTGGGCACTGCTGTCATGTAGTAATGGCATACATTTCAGTTTCAGATGTGTATCTTTCAATACATTCATCCTCATGCATAACCTGTTGGCTATCTACTTTCTGTCTGTCCTCTGTACAGATGTGCAGATGTCAGGTATTGCTACGGCCATACCAGTATGTAGGTGCTGACATTGTATTGTGCTGTGGGCCTTGAGACTGCTGCTAGTTCAGACATATGGGGCATTCCTTAATGTGGGTCTTGCCCCATTTCTTTGCCTGTGTGAAGGACATTACAGAGGTGGTGACCTACAGATTCACATACAGTGGATGGTAATACATCACAGGACAGGACATGTGGAGAGAGCCAACCAATATGGGGACATATCCCCAGATTTGTGAACAGATTCTATGTCATCAGTGCTGTTATACACATGGTGGATTGATAGCTTGACAGGGGTTCGTGTGGACATACATTTAGTGTGTGATGTCACGACTCACAGTGATATGTCTCTGACATACCTCTCCACTGGCACACTGTCCACTGACTGGCCACATGTCTACATGTCATGTTTTGTGTGTTCACCAGACAGTTGGTGTCCTTGGTATATCAGTTGTGGACTCTGGGGAATGCAGTCAATAAATACTCACATCTATTGATATTACTGACGTCATATTCCTCATAAAGGATGTTACAGCAAACCCAGTGACATCTGCATCTGTCTCAATGTATGACAGCAGTGTGTCTAATCTACCACTGTGTTTGTGCCTCTGTTCCCACCTAATGATATAGGGGGTTGATGCCGAGCTTAGTGAGTGGGGAATGTTATCAAAGGCTTGGCAAGATCAATGTAGACTGTAGGTGTCACCTTGCCTTCATCCACAGCTCACGTGACTGACGGTAAGAGGTTAACCAGGCTGAATGAGCAGATATGACCTACCCTTCACAAAGGTAAACTGTGTGGGATCCTGAGTCTGCAGATTCCCATATCCCTGTTTATTAGGTGCATGATGATGCATTCCATAGCTTTGCATAACAGACTTGTCAGGCAGTTGGGGCAGTATTTCCCAGGGTCTGTAGTTACACCTCGTTTGTAGGTAGGGGTGACTGTAGCAGTGCACAATTCAGTAGGGACAAAGCCTGAGGTGAGGCTGTGCTTTAACAGGGCACACAGGTAAGGTGCCAGGTCACTCTGTAGTTCATGTAGAACACAGGCAGGGATATTCTCAGGTCCCATAGAGGCTGTATTCTTGTCCTTGGACAGTGGTGTTGTAACCTGTGCTGCAGTAATACTGGGTGCCTGGTGGTGTACTGGTATTGGGATTTGTCTTTTGGGGGGTACTGTTTGCATTCAAGATGCCAGCCAGTATATTGTCATTATTTGCTGTCTCAGTCTGGGAGGTACCATTGTCTAGTTGCTCAGAACAATTATTGGTATAGCCATGGAGATTCTTTACATAACTGTATCAGGCCTTGTGGTTGTCTTTGCTATGTGCTCCAAGTCTGTTCTCACAGATTTGTAGTATTTGTTGAGATCTCAACTATTCATTGAGGCTGATAAGGGTTTATTTCCTGTCTTGGGACTTCACCTTATTCCACATTGGTTCCTTCCTTCTCTTGTACAGTTCTTTATGGCAGGGGACCACCAGATCAGCTTCCTTTCTTTTGGAGGTGAGGGTCCTGGTTGTATTTGGTAAGGCAGTATCCATGCATTCGTGTACGTGTTCATAGTGCATTGTTGTTTGATTCAGCTGTCATGCAACTAGTCTCCATTTGCATGGCTGACGTGAGGTTAGCCACCTCTGCTTTTATGAGGCCATAGTTGGCTTTGGGAAGGCTTTTCATGGTGGTTACCTGTGCATTGGGGGTAGGATAGCTGTGGATTTCCAAAAGTGATTACTTTGTGTTCAGATATAACAAGTGAGGTGTTGACTATTGGTGTAGAGCAGCAGTCGCCCATGTTAGGAAGGACCAGGTCGATGTGATGGGCATGTGTATTGGTACATGAGTAGTTGATGTCAACCAGTATGAGAGTGTTAGGTTGGACAATAATATTCTCCAGGGTGTTTATGGACATGGAGTGTGAGTCTTGGGAAATGTATGGGGACCTATCGCTGGCTCCAACTTGAACCACTGTCTTACCCAATGTCAGCTACACCTGCAGGATCTGTAATGCATAATGTTGGTCTACCACTCTAGAGGTGTGTGCATCCTTTATGAATATGAAAATACCACCACTTTTGGAGCTTTGGTCCACGTTCTGTAACCAAATGTTGTGGAATTACGTATAGGCTGGTACTGCATGGGGTGCTTCCTGTTGCCTTTATCCAGGTCTCTGTTACAGCACAAATGCCACTGTTCCCCATTTTAAGGAATACTTCCAGCGAGTGAGTTTCCAGATTTATAACTCCAGCGTGCAGCAGCATGACCCTCTAATTGCCATGTCTTCGTAGTTGTCATATATTTATGTATATATATATATATATATATATATATATATATATATATATATATATATTTATTAACCTTTCTCTATATATGTATGTATGCATATATGTGGATATGAATGATCTCTCTATGTATATATGTATCATGTATATATTTGTCCACATATATACATCTCCATACATATATACATGTATATATAGACTACCTGACTGATTTTACAGACTCCTTTCCCTGCTGTTGGATGACTGTACTAACTGATATGTTTGGGATGTCATCACTATTTTGTAGGGCTCAGATGGTGTAATGGTACATTGCTTTGATCATAGTTTACAAGGCTCTGGGTCCAGGACTTGGCAGGCCTTATTATTTTGTTGCAAGGCAGAAAAGTTCAGCTGTGGAGGATGGGATAAGGGCTATAATTACAAGAGGCCCCTAGTTTGGCCCCCTTCACCCCCATTTACACAGCCTTTGGTCAGATTTGTTGCAGTAAGAGGTTCAGAGTGTGGATCAAATGTCTGAATGCACTATATATATATATATATATATATATAGATATATACACATAGGGTTTATCTTAGTTCATCGACAGCTTAGGTTGTCAAATCTGTAATGATCGACACCTAAGTGCCAAACTTGCAAAAATCGCGAATGGCCATTTAAGCAAATTCTTTCCTTGGGAAAGAATTCAGTAGGCCGTACGCAAACAAAATGAACTTTTCATCCTAAATAAAATGGGGGGCTTCACCCCCCACACTCCCCAACTAAATATACCAACTCCAAGATTGCTCCACATTGACAAAAGGGCAAATCCTCTACAAAGGCCAAGCAACTTCTTTCCCAAGGAAAGAATTTGCTGAAATGACCGTTTGCGATTTTGCAAGTTTGACGCTTAGGTGTCGGTCATTACAGATTCGACAACCTAAGCTGTCGGTGAACTAATATAGACCCTATATATATATATATATATATATATATATATATATATATATATATCTGCACACACACACACACACACTTATATATATATATATATATATATATATATATATATATATATATATATATATGAATCCATTTTCCCTACTGTTGAATGAATGTGCTGCATGATATGTTTGAGAAAACATCAAACATGCCTACAGTTCAGATGGCTTAGTGGTAAATTGCTCTGGCTATGGTGTGCAGGGTCTGGGGTTTGAGACTTGCAAGGGATGATTATTTTTTTGCTGGGCAGACCAAGGGCTGTTGGATACAGAGTGATTAAGCAATTTTAAGAAGTTGTAAGTGGGTTTGTGCAGATTTGCGCAGCAGTAAGCAATGATAAATTTCAGTTAAATATGCTTACAGACAGCATTAAAAGTGTTTAATCTGCGTAAGCATTGCTTAGCACTGTGCAAACAGACTTAATCTTGCTGGAAAGACAATAGGAAAAGTAGCTAGGAATGTGCAGGATGGGTGTAGGGAAGGTCCATAGCTGTCCATTTCTTCTACAGCAACAGCTGTGCATATATGCTGAATTTGAAGGTATATTTGGACACAACCTCCTGAGAGAGGGGCGAGGACAACAATAATGTGTTGTGAAGCCAATTAGACCAGATTACATGTGTCCAGTGGACATGTGTGTGAAGTAGACAGCTATGTATGGGGCGAAATTTATTTTTGGGAACAGATTGCCCTTTTTTATTTTTTTTAAGGTGAGAGTGGGATGTTGGGGAAGGATAATAGCTATATTTGGGGAGGTAGGTTGGGTAGATAGACAGACAAGACAGATAAGACAGCATACAGGGGAAGTGTGGGGGGTAAACACCTTGGACGGGGAGGGGTGTTTGGAAATTGGAAGCCCATGAGCCCCCAAATGGAAACAGTGGTACTGAGGTCCCCACCCATGGGCAGTCACCACTGCACCTTCACAGCCCAGAAGGTATCTGTGCTAGGGGCTGAGCAGGAGGAGCAGGCTAACCCTGTAATTGTGCCATGCAGCCCTCAAGTTGGCATAGCAGATCTCCAAACTCCTTTTGGAGCTCACTATGCACCAATCCCCTGACTTGGCTTTTGGGTGACAGTATCCTATCCACGCCCACTCCCAGAGGGGGATGAGCCCTATCCCCTGAGGCAGTTCCAACCGAAGGTGGTGCAGGACTAGTGGACAAGGAGGTCCCAGAGTGGGTCCCAGATGTGCTGGGGCCCAGTGCCATGTTCAGATGAGGTGGGAGTGGTGGGTCCACTGTGACCGGCCTTCCCAAACATGCTATGGTGTTGCAGTTTTAGAACATATGTGGGTTAGTAATAGTCAACTCAATCCAAGATTAGTTATAACAGCATGCATAGATATTCCCATTAACCCAAAACAGCAGATTTGGAACAGCTGGATAGCAAACAGAACACATGCATATATGGAACCTCAGTGGCCATTACAATGGTATGCAGGTTACATTGATAGCAACAGGCCACCAATGATAGTATTTCAACATGGAACATTAAAGGAAACACATTTCAATATTTGTTGGACAATAGGACATATGTCCCAACAGTAGGTTTGTTGTAAAACATACCCATTGATTTAACTGCGGTGGTGGTGCAGTAAGACGTTGTCCTGTTCGATTCTCAGCTAGAACGTCTTCTGTGTGGAGACGTGCGTGAATGGCTGTACCTTCGTTGAAGGTTGTGCATCAGAGCTGGCAACTCAGCACATAAAAATCTACTGCCAATCATTAGCAGACCGGAGTTCCGCTGTGGCGACCCCTAACCAGGAAAAGCCAAAAGACACAACAAGATTATTGTTGCAGATATGGTGGGGGAGGGGAGAGAGACATGTCAATTAACAACTTGTATATCCTTGAAGTACTCACAACTTTAATGATCATTGCTTTAATCATTACTCTACAGGTATTATTACAATACCCTATGGCCTTGGTTTGGGCAGTGGCATGTTTGTACACAGTGTATACTTCAACCATTTTATAGCTACATTCTGCTTCTCTTACCTGGTAGACTTTTGGGAGGAATGTTTGTTAAGACTGTTTTTCCACATATTCCCAGATTCCTAGTTAAAATTATGCTGTGCATAAAGCTTACTACCACTCCCGGGATTTGAACCATGGCTGTGTCTGCTAAGAATACAATTTGTGTTTCATCAGAGTGAGCTATTTAGAAACTGCTGTCTCTTCCTTCAGTATTTTCTGTCTAAGTCTCTCTTGGTTGTACACTCTGACCTTGTAATTACAACATTCTTATACACCTGCGCAGCTCCACTTAAACTTTATTGCATATCTCAAAAAAAAAATAAAAAAAATATCTGTTTTGTTTATTTTAATTTGTACCCTTCAGAACATCCATGCTAATGGTGAACCTGTTATTCTACCAACTTTCTGGCTTTGTAGGGACGATTGTCCCATATGGCTTTGTCCAGATTTCTTACCCTGATGAGTTGGGGTGTTATGAGCGTTCTCACTCATTTTAAATTGCCGTACGGCAATTCTAGCATGCAGGGGGTGTGTGTATATTGTGAACGCACTGCTCTCAGACACCCCCCCTGCACTCGTGCACAGACCCATGTTCATTTTACAGCACGGTACTGCACCTTCATACATATGCATGGCGTGCTGCTGTACTAAACAGCCACAGTTGCTTCTGTGCAGGAATAATTTATTCCTGCATGGCTGTTTGCTAAATCCGGGGGTATGCCTTCTTTGCCCTATCCTGTTTTCTTTTTAACTGATTTATTTTATTATGGTATAATAAATGCCTCTTTCATTTCCTAATTTATATTTGTCCTTGTTATCCCTGTTCCCCTTGTATACCTTCTTATTATTCAAACACCCTCTTTTATTTTTTCATGTGTATTACCCAGCTCATCTTCCTGTTTTACCTAGCATAAAATAACATAAAAATGAATAGCATATTCTTTGATATATATATATATATATATATATATATATATATATATATATTTCTTAAATCACCTACCTCTTCTTCTTCCTGTATTTTACCCTATATAAACCTAATATATAAATTTTGTGTGCATGTGTAATTTTATTCACTCAGTGAGAATTTCTGGATGATCATAAGATGTGGATTTTGTTATTTCAAATTATTTTTATCAAGAAAGACAAGTGGAATTGAGCTGTCCCCAAGTTAAGAAAGAGTCTGTGCATTTTGCTACTACAGTAACTGAATCATCAAATTACATCCAAGTGAAGCTAAAACCACATGATAATTATTTTGTTCCACTAGGAATCATCAAACTACATTTATTTGAAACTACAACCAGACGAAAACAACTGGTTGCACCTTCACCCAAATGTAGCAAATGAAAAATATTTTTTGTGTGTGTGGGGAAGCCGACAACCCCTTATGTCTAGAAACTAATTCCATGGTTATAAACCTATGTACCTTACTCGTGTGTTAACCCTAACCCTTCTACGGTCCCAACCACAATCCTACACATTAACTTACAAAAAATATTTTCCAGCAGTACAATGACACAAGCTGCTCATGCACACACACATCTCGCTTAACCACATGTACACAACACTGCAGCTATCCCCTTACTTAGCCCTTGCTCTAACTCTAACTTGCAAACACTAACGCACGTATTCCTACCTCTAACATCAGCACCTTTGGTATACCAAGTGTTGGCATTAGTAAACAACCCTATTTAACTTCATGCAAACAAATCTCACATACCATGCAGAAAATCAATGTTCCCAGCATTGGCACGCCATTTTAAAACAACACAATCTGATTAAAAAAACACACATTAGTTCACTTTGTTGATAAATATGGATTTGACATATATGTATGCATATATATATATATATATATATATATATATATATATATATATATATATATATATATATATATATATATATATGTGTGTGTGTGTGTGTGTGTGTGTGTGTATATATATATATATATATGTATATATATATATATATATATATATATATATATATATATATATATATATATATGTATATATATATATATATATATATATATATATATATATATATGGGTCTACTTTGTTTCATTGAATCTCATTTCACTGAATTTCATTTCACTGAACTGCAGTTAGTATATATGGCACTGTGTAGAGTACTGTAAGGCAAGAAAAATGTATATGCCCTTTTCCCCACAGTAGTGTGATCCTGGAGTTAGTATATATAGTTGGAGGGCTCAACCCCCCACATTGGGGGGGGGTGTGGCATAGCTCCCTACTTAGGTTGAGTACATATTGTCTTTTGCAGAGAGTTAGTCATTGTTGCAACTATGCATGTTTATTGTTTAAAATGTATTGTTTTGAAGTTTTTGATAAAATACAATATAAAACAAACAAGGTGAGGGGCAGCACCCCCCCCACCCATGTGGAGGGCTGCGCTCTCACCCCCCTAACTATATATACTAACTCCAGGACAGCACTACAGTGGGTAAAAGGGCATATAACTTTTACTTGTCTTACAGTACTCTACACAGTGCCATATATACTAACTCCAGTTCAGTGAAATGAGATTCAGTGAAATGAGTTTTCAGTAATTTGTGTTTTCAACAATGTGGTCAGGGTGAAATATATGTGTGTGTGTGTGTGTGTGTGTGTGTGTGTGTGTGTGTGTGTGTGTGTGTGTGTGTGTGTGTGTGTGTGTGTGTGTGTGTGTGTATCTACCTCAAGTGCTCATGTGCTATATAATTGTCAATCACTTGCTTGCTAACACTTGCTTGAAAAGACAAGTGCTCAAAATCCCATTAACTTGATTTCCTGTAACTATGTAGTCCTCACAACACTCTAACCTATGAAACTGTATAGCTCTACCAGAACCCTAACTCTAACACTAAAGATTCCTTCGCAATCCCTTCATCTAAAATCTACCTCTTGCTCCCTAACCCTAAGGCCGAGTGCTTACTCCTTAACCCTAAAACTGACTTCCTGATCCCTGTACCTAAAATTTTCTTCCTGTTCCCTAAACCAGGTCTTAAATGCCCTCTGCAAGGCCAAAAATACAGCCTCTGTGGGACCAGGCAACATCCTGGACTGTGTTCTACATGGGTTAAAACAGGAATTAGCATCACCATTCAGCACACTTTTCAATCACAGTCTAAGAACTGGTTCTTCCCATCAGAATGGAAAACAGCTACCATTTTCCATTTTGCTGGGTGCATCCCAGGACCCTGGGAACTATAGACCCATTAGCCTGACCAGCCTTATCTGCAAGGCCATGGAATGAATCATCGTCGACCTTATTAACAAAGATATAAGAAATCTTCAGTTGCTCGACCCCACCCAATTTGGCTTAGTGAAGGGGAGATAATGCCTGTTAAATTTGGAGGACTGCTTTGAGACAGTCTCCAAAGCCCTAGACGTGTGAAATTTGTGCATACGGCCTACCTAGATTTAACCAAGGGCTTTGACACTATCCCCCTCTCAAGCATCATTGATAAACTCACCCAGCTGTGTATCAACCCATATATTTTCAGGTGGGTTGCTAATTGGCTCACTGATAAAACTCATACGGTCAAAATAGGGGACTGTACCGCCTCCAGCAGAACTGTAACCATTGGTGTTACACAGGGATCAGTTCTGGGACCCCTACTGTTCAAAATCTACTTCTCTGAAGTGCAGGCTAAAACTAAAGGACTGTGGCTGACAAAGTTTGCTGATGACTGGAAACTGGGAGCAATCAATGAAACCCTTAGTGATGTCAACATCCTGCAAGAAGTTCTTAGGCAGCCTAATGACTGGTGCCAAAGTCATGATCTTAAACTTAATGCAAAAAAATGCATTATCATCCCCTTCGGTAAGGGTGATGTTCCTGCAGACTACCACATCAATAGCACTACACTAAGCACACAGTCAGTCATGAGAGATCTGGGCGCATAGGCTGACAGCAACCTTAATTTCGATCAACATGTCTCCACAGTGGTAAGAAGGGCATTTTATATTGCTCATCTCATAAGTAAGGGCATTGCCTCCAGAAAAAAATAGGTTATACTCCCCTGTACTATTCCCTCATCAGGATAATAATAGAGTACAGTGCTTCCTTTAGTGTGTTCCTTTTCAAACACCTGTAGCAACTGAAGAAACCGCAAAGGTTCCTTACAGAGAAAATTTAGGGTCTTCAAGATCTATCTTATATGGATAGAGTGAAATCATTGTCACTTTACTCTGTGTCATACAGACTGCTCAGAGGCAACCTGTGCCTTGCATATAGCACAATCTCTGACTCAGCTTTAATGGAAGTGCTTCACATTTGCAAATCAAATGGCACATGGGTCACTCCCTCAAAGGACCTTAACCTGGTATGTGACATCAACAGAACTTGCTGGAGAAACAAATTTGTCTCACAGAGGTTGCCCCACCTTTGGAACAAACTTCCTATTCATGTTAAGCAAAGCCCCTTATTGGCCTTATTTAAGTGGAATTTGGACAAATGGATGGATAACTGGAAATTCATCTCGGGGGTTCCACCTGTGTCCCTCTTGGACAGGGGCAATATGTACTGATTTTAGTGTCTGCTTGAACCAGGCACCCTTAAGAACACTGGTTAAACTTGGCTAGGCTTGTAAGGGACCTGGAGCTGATAGCCTAGTAACCTTCTATGATCCTATGATCCTATGATTCTATGACATGGAGTATGTCACCAGCTGACAAACTGACATAAACTCATCTTTAAAGCAAGTGTAACCAATGGCATGCCAGCCTTGACTATGATACTCTAATTTTCTTAACACACATTCTCACATGCATCAAATGTTAACAAAAATGATCGATATTTCAATAACTGTGACTAAAACATAATTATACAAATAAACAACATTTCTTTTACACATATGTGATAAAATTCCGTCATCTGTTAATTGTTACAAGTTCCCTTAAATAAACTATAGCCCTCTACTTTGTAATTTACTTGGTATAAGTTGTAACGACAACTTACTATATAATGCAAACAACAATGCAACTACCTTCATTAAACCAAGATCATTCCTCACAATGCCTACTGTCTTAAGAAAGTCCATCCCACTAGGCATATGGAATTTCATTATTCAGTTGTGAAAATTTATTTATTTATTTAATTTTGCTGGTATTAATGTAATAGTGCAACCATGGGAGTTTGTCAGTAATGTTTGCACCCAGGTCTGAACTGTCTGTAGTCTCTGAATTCAGTAACATCAGATGGCAATGATTACCACAGCTTAGGGGTAAGAACAGCAAAGTTGTTGTCTGTGAAATGAAGTTTAGTGGATGGAGTTATAAGAGTATGGCCATTAGTGGATTGCCTTCTTAGATTCTATTGTGGGTTTGATGTCTCTCTTACTTAGGGGTGATGGTGTGTCTTGGTATAGGAGTTTGAAGAGAAGGAGCCAAGGAAGAGGTTGGCTCTGCCTTGAATGGGTTGCCAATCTGACTTTTCCTCATTGATGTAGAGATGTTTGTGTTGGGAAGGGGGTTGTGATGAAATAGCAGATTTTATTAGAAACAAGACTGTACAGTGGTAATGTTTTTTGCAAGGCAGTTGTAAATAAGGGTATAGGTCATATTCTAGTTGTGCAAGTAGGTCACCATTGCATAAGACAGGTTATGAGAAAAATTAGAACTTTTGGGCCCAGATTAGGATGTAGTTGACTTTGGATCGGACATTCTGTATGTGGTCTTGGATGGAGGTATTGGTCAAACCAAATCCCAACGTATTTAAATGACTTTGTGAATTCAGTTAGGTTGTTTTATAAGTCTTTGATATGGACAGGGCTAGTGGCCTTAATGAATCTTTGTTTGTGCCAAACAGCACTGACTTTTTTTAGGGTTGTGGAGCAGTTTTTTTAGAACAAGACCACTTGTTTAGTTGTAGAAAGTCATCTTGAAGCTGATTTTGGATGATGTGAGAAGGGTTGGATCTATAGAAATCATCAGCATAAAGGAAGCATTGTAGATGAGGTAGATAAAAAGGCAGTTTATTTTAAAAATGAAGAATTGTAAATATATAAAAAAAAATAACCATGAGGAACCCCTGAAAATAGGGGAGGCTGTAGCAGATAAAGAAGCCTGATTTTAACTGTAAAAGTTTGGTTGGTCAGGAAATCTTTGAAGCATTGTATAGATTCAGAGCTTACAAAGATATCTTGTACACAAGATAATTGGATATAGTGGTCAAGCAGGTCAATGGCCTTGAAGGGGGGGGGTGAATACTGCCCCAGCTATGTTACCTTTATCCATGTTAGCTAGGACATCATCAGTCAGTGCTCACAGAGCAGTCATGGTAGTTCCACCTGCCCATCTGAGAAAGTAAGTGGTAACTGTCAAGGTAAGAGGTGAGTTGGTTGTATGTTATTTTTCAAGGATTTTACCAAAGGTAGGAAGCATTGAGATGGGATGGAATAGGGTTACTTATGTATCTAAAGTTAAAAATGTGCTTTAGTGGGGTGACTATGAAATATCTAAGGTGGCACAGAAATTAGGGTCAGATGTTATTACGGCCGGAGAGAGAGTCCAGAGGAATCTTTTATAGTAGAGGTGCAATTTGTTTGTGATATTGGAGAAGAAGAAGGGTTGAAGGTATTCTGGGGGGTTTGGGTGAATTTGCGTGGAAAGGGATGTACTGTTCTGCTGCATGGGTAGGGTGTAAAATTCTTTGAGAAAACCACCAGGTGAGACATTTTCAATTGATCAAGGAATGTGACCAAGAGAAAAAGGCTATTTAGGTGGATTTCTACCACAGATGATATTTACCTAATGCTAAAAATGTTTGAGGGAATGAAGGAGGGTGATTTGCTTTATGCATATGTATGGCTTGTTTAGTAACGCTCTGTAACATAGTGTACTGCTGCCATGAGTTAGTAGTGGGATCATTTTACAATTTTTTTCATGTAATTGCATTAGAGTTTTCAACTCTTTTCAGAGCCAGTCAGTCTTGTTATGTTTAAATAGCCTTGAGGTTATGGGAAAATTAGTGTTTTGAAGGTCTAGTAAAAGATGTGAGAATAAGTTAGCAGCAGAGTTTGGATTGGTCAGGTTGAGAATTGGGACCAGTCTATTGTTGCAAGATGGGCTTTCAGTTTACTTGGCTAATTATATCTCACTGCTTAGACCCATACATTGACAAGGTAACAAAAGTAACACAATTACAATTGCATACAGCGTCACACACATCATTGTTTTGTTCATAACTACAATCAACAGTAAACTAACATTCCTGATCGACTGCAACGCAACCATTTCAGGTGCACAGGACAATACCAACACACAATTTATAGTCTGAGAAAGCCACATCCTAAGTAAATACATCAAGATATGGAAAGCACACAGGAGAATATAAATACCTAACTTTTCAGGCATAAAAAATTGATTTTCTCATTTTTCTGAGGTTTCAGATTCAGAAAAAAAAGTCTGCATAAAAGTGCAACAGGAGAATAATACACTTCAGTAATTAGCAGACAGCATTAGTGCACATTTGTCTTTCTAGATGATATTGTAGAATACATTATAATGCAACTTATTAGAAGGATTTCTGTTTGAGATAGCAGTCTGCATACACCACAGTGTAATTAATAGCAAGTTGTACTTTTATAACAGAAATTGCATATAAAACTATAAGTACAACTGAATAGGTTCATAGGTAGGTACTGGGCTATCTGCCCGAAGGCATATATTAGCCCAGCCACATTGTGCAGTATTCACCGCCCCTTTGGTTAGTTCCCTAGGCCCTTGATCTAGCAGCTAGTACCCTTGGACCCTATCTAGTAGAGCTGTTGGTATGATCCCTGGTATGAACTTTCTGTTACCCATCCACTCGTCAAAGTTCCTCTTGAAGAGTGATAGTGAGGTTGAGTGCAGTGAATGTTACAAGGCTATACCTCAACAATTAAAAAAGATTATTCTTACTAAACTTTACAGTTATGAGGTCACATTTGAACATGGTAAAAACGTTTCTTACAAAACTGTGCAAGACTGCAGTCAAATTTATATTAAAAACTCAAGCACTTGAGAACAGTAAAAATGTGCTAAATCCTTACCAGCTCAAGTGCACATTATAAAGTTGCATCTGAACCTGAAAAAGCTATGCTTTAAAAGTCTCCCTGCACTGCGCTTAAGCTGGTCATAAAACCATCTATAACACAGTGTGACATTTCAAACTTCGTCTCTAATGCATTAAATCACCTGTGTGTGTGTTATTTCGTGCTTCTGCAGTAAAACCATGCTCTCTCTTGAAGACCTACATTTATTTCACTTCAAAATCACTTACATATGGCTACTATGTGTGGCAACATTTGATTTGGTGTAATGCTGACACAGGATGTAATTGTTTGCATGGCTTCATTAACTCCACGTGAGAATTTCTAATCTATACTGCCAGGAAATGCCATAGTTTCTGCTTTTCAGTTTGTATTTCACAAGACTCGCTTTAATTCTGAAACATTTGTTATATTTCAACAAGTGTGTTTATAATTATTATTTTAACTACCATAACATGATATCATTACAAGTTGCTCTACATTTTGCAGCTGAATGTCATGTTTTGCACTATTAAACTTGTACCCCATTGGATTTAATATGATAACCATCCCGCACACTTTCTATGTTCCATTTTTAATGAATAAAGTAGCTGAATTTATACTGTTCATCATAACCTGTGCACATGAGTCCCTGGGATTAAAAAAAACACAATGGTGTGATGTGTTAAGCAAAACTGCAGGAAGTGCATCAGTGCACAGGATAGGGATGATTCAGAAATACGGGCATTATCACTGAGTAAGCAGGGAAATTGTGCAGTCAGTGTCTTATAATAATGCCTATATAATGAAACAGAAATTAGCAACATCATGGCAATGAGCCTCACTGTAAATAAGAATGAGGAAAAACAATATGGCAGTGTGATTCAGAAAGATAGAGGTAGTACATGTTACAGGCACCTCTTGAAGGTAGTGTTTGGTATGTGGTTAACCTTTACCCTCTGTGTCGCAGAAAGGTCTGACCACATCTGACATTTCTGCAATCACCTTCATGGCAGGGACATAGTCCAGTGCTACCATGTGAATAGAAACACAACATGATAGCTACAGACAATGTACTGTCCTCACAGGGGTCCCATAGGATGAGTGGAATACCAATTTCTGTGAACACTATGGTGTGTGTAGCTTTGACTGTTCTTGCTATGTAGACCTTCCAGTGACCATGAGGGGACACTGTGGCAGTATCGCAGGCATCTGTCTCATTTATACTACACTGGTTCCTTGATATGCTGCTGCACCATGTAGAGAAGTTTATGTGGGTTCCAAGGAACAGACAAGAGACAACCAAGACTATGCTGGCATTCTACAAAATATCTAGTGTGTGTAAGGTTCTAGGGGCCATTGACTAAACCCATATTGCTGAGAAGGCCCAGCGTGGTCCACATGGATAATAGTACATAGACCAAAAGTTTTTTTTAACTCCATCAACTGCCTGGTGCTGTGCAGTGCACAGGGTATCGTATGTGACATGTCTTTCCACCATCCAGGTAGTTCTTATGATTTCCACATCTGGCGAACATCAAACCTATACCAGTGGTTTGTCTGAGGTGACTCTCCTCAGGGGCATCTAGCTGGTAATGCCATATATGCCCTGGAGCCATAACTCATGATTCCATTCTTCAATACGCAACCCCACAGAGCACAACTGAGATGCAGTATAAACGTCAGTGTTGCAGACCTGAAACATTATCAAGCATGTGTAAGGGTGTGTTCATAATGATGAAGGCCTGCTTCCTTTGGTGCATGTGACACTATACTCCAGAGATCAGCAGCTAGATGTCTGCTGTCTGTGCAGTTCTACACATCATGATCATAATGTATATAGCTAGAGTATGGGATTGTCATAGGAGTACCAGACAGACAGACAGGCTTCAGCCAGTGGCAGATGCAGTAATCATTATATGCACAGGTGGGGAGATGCACAATGAAATAATTCAGCAATGGGCACAGTGTTAAGGTGGGGGTTAGCCAAGGATGGTTGTGATATGGCCAGGGATTAGGGGGAGCTGGGTATACTGTGTGGAGAGAGAGAGAACACTTTTTTCCTGACTGAGGTGGTTGTCCACCAGTTATGGATATGTGCTCAGAATATGTGTCAGGAGACACAGGTTCCATATCAAAACCTGTAATTATGGAGCTATTGCTATAGTTGGCAATCAGACATATCATATATGCAGCAGCTGCTGTGGTGTGCAGAAATTCATGTGGTTGCTGTGCTAGCATTAACTGCAATCCCATTCTAACTCACTATCATATGACTGGTCCCCATAACATTCCAGTAGGGTGGTATGGAGATGGACCATGTTGTGGCATATACCCTGCTTGTAGCCTGTGCATACCTGTGCTGGTTTCACTTGCTATTCCTGCAAATTTCTGTAGCACAATGAAGAGTGCAATGTCTGTGGTTGTTTTTAACATGGAATTTCATGGCTCATTTTGTGGCTGTTATAATAATAATGAGACAATGTAGGGAAAATGTCTTTGAATTACACATTTCATGCCTGCATGCCAACACTGGGCTGTGTAGTAATGCTTATGCCTGCTTGTATATATGTACATATATTAACCTTTGTGCCATCTGAGATTGACCACAACATTCCATATGTACTACAAATACGCAGACAATATGCATCACAACACAGTCCCCTCTGTTGGTGCTGCCTAATAAACATCATAGTACAGCTCACACAGCTCCACAACCACTTACTTCAATGGGTCACTCACTGCTGCCCACACCTCAGTCCCATTCCCACTCATCCATCATTACAGCATTCCATGAGCTGCTCACATAGCTGTATGCAGCGCCAGATCATGGTCAAATGGGTCACTAAGGAGGCAAATGGACCCCTCCTCAGCCATTCTGGTGTCCCATTACTCATGTTCCTCCTGTTACCATAAACACTGCTCAAAACTGTCAAAGTGCATACTATATTCTTTTTTACTTCTGAAATGAAGGCAGAGACATTGATTTAATTTAAAACTTTTAATTTAAATATCTTTTGTTGACCAGGTTACTCCCACTAGGCTATTTACATCTTTTCAGAGGAGACCCTTGGTGGTATTTATACTACTAGGGGAAATTTGGCGAGGGCATTGGGGAACTTATCTCTACTTCTTTTGATAGCTCAGGTAGATGTAAAAGATCTCATAGTACTTACCATTAACACAGACAGATGGGGCTTCAGTTTAACCTCTCATCCAAAGGACAAAAAGACAACACACTCAGGAGTGCAAAACTCCCCCCTTACCTCATCAAGTATTACATCTCCTGTAACCTGTACAGCACTCAGGTAATGTACTGCAGAATGCCATCCAACATCTTCCTATGCCCCCACCCCCATGGGCAGGTAGATGTGGTGCAACATCCCTCTTCCAATAAGAACAAATTATTTAACCACACATTCTTTCCATATCACTGTTTCATGTGCCCTAACTAAAGTAACTGTATACTGATCTGACCTGGACCACAAGAGTAATAAACTTCAGCAAATTACAATAAGTAATCTGAATAAACTCTATAATATCCATTGCTGGTTTCACTTGCTATTCCTGCAAATTTCTGTAGCACAATGAAGAGTGCAATGTCTGTGGTTGTTTTTAACATGTAATTTCATGGCTCATTTTGTGGCAGTTATTATAATGAGACAATGTAGGGAAAATGTCTCTGAATTACACATTTCATGCCTGCATATCAACACTGGGCTGTGTAGTAATGCTTATGCCTGCCTGTATATATGCATAAATGACTGCACCTGTGTCTATGACCTGTAAGGGACTGTGTGTTATTAATCAGCCTTGTGGCACCTAATGGCACAATGACATGACAAAGACAGAGATGTGGGTTACATGAGGTGAATGTATGTAGGTTCCTAAACAACAGTGTGTCACATCACGCAGTAATGTGCAGCTCTATGATAGCACTGGACTTTGTCATGCTGCCTTGCTAACTGTTGATACACATCACATAACATCCACCATGCCTGCTGACACAAGCTTAGTACCACTTTCCTCTAGACTGCAAACTGTGAAATGGCAAACTGTGGAAGGGATTTGAGTTGTGTAGGAAGGAGACCAAAATATTTCAGACTCATGCAGAGGGACCTTTGGAAGACTCTGTTGAGGCACTCCTATGAGGGTTCCCAGTACAAATTAGTTGCCTGGTATTGTCTTGCCTAGGAAGTGAGTGATGCAACAGACATCACCTGCTCCAATAAGCAGTGCCAGTATCAATATAGCAACCTGAAGAGGTGCTCCTGTGACCTACTTAACCAATTGGGAGAGGAAGGTATGGAGAGAGGACCAGAGCGCTCTCTATACATAGTACTGACGTGTTTGATTGTGATTATTAAGGCATAATTCTTTAGTCACAGTGGCAGCTCCAGGTTCTTTTTCTTGCCAAGGCACAATAGGGGCACAGTAGCAAACTGTTGGGGCAGTTAGGACATATGGGAAAAAATACCATATCAGAAAGTTTGAAATATATGTTACGTGGTAACAACTTACCGTCAATTCACTGTTAAAAATGCAAGATAATTTCCCTAGGAAACAAGAGTGAATGCTATAACCTTAGAAATCCTGGCGATGTTCACCAAAACAGAAAAAATACTAATTTGTCATGCTCTAGGATCATGATTTGGATGAAGCATTATTCATTACAGTATCAAGTCAAGTGTGTAACTATCAGTACAACAGAGGTGAGAAAATGTTATGCACAAAGACATTACACCTCAGTAAAAAGCGAAAAATATCATTACCCCATGTTCAAGAACAGAAATGTGGACATTTTTGTTTTGTGCTGCATTGTAAGGATACAGATGACATACATGATGGATGTTATAAAATACTTTCAAACAAATTCAGCACAGTTTGCCAACATTCAAAATAAAACACTAGTGAATAGCAACTTAGTTTAAATGTCTGTTAAATGTTCTTTGAAGTAGAGGTAAGAGTAGTCATTTAACAGCTCCTGGATTACAATGATAGCTTTAACAACTGAGGAAGACTGTGGGAGAAGGTCTGCCAGCACTTAGAATAAAAACTTGTTAAAACATTCAGTTCAGATAGTTTATTTTGTGAGTATTTACAACTACTGCTACAAAGTAAGAGCTGCACTGAGAACACAAAAAAGAGTTATTCAATCAAAAAAATGAAAATAGGCTCTAAACGCTGTGCAAGATATCTGTGACTCACACCACTGCCATTCTATATACATGGAGTTAGAAAAAAATATTTCCTTAGACTCTGGATAGACTGACCATACATGTCAAGCAGAGCGCCTCTTTGGCCCTCTTCAAAAGGAACCTTGACGATTGGATGGGAGAAAGGAAATTCACCCCGGGGATAAAGTCAGTCACCCTGCTAGACAGGGGTCCAGGAAAGTAAATTGTGTGGGAAGAAATAGCCAGGGAATTGTTATGGCTAGGCTTGTATAGGCCCTAGGGCTGATAGCCTAGTACCAACCTATGAACCTATGAACCTTATGTCTGGCCTAACTCCTATAAAGGGGGCTTAAAGTGGATTCTGAGAAAAAGACCTCCAAGATCATTTTACTACAATAGATCAACTGGAATATAATAATCACTTACTGATTATAATGCATTAAAATAGAGTTTGTTTTTCTTTCGGCTTTTCCCAGTTAGGGGTCACCACAGCAGAACTCCGGTCCACTAATGATTGGCAGTAGATTTTTAGGGGTGCCGAGGTGCCAGCTCAACACCCAACCTTCAGCAAAGCCACACCCATCCTACACATGTCTTTTGAATGCTATTCAACCATGGGAAGGACATGCAGATTCCACACAGAAGGCACTCCAGCCAATAATTGAACAGGCAAATTTCTGGCTGTGAGGCAACAACACTACCGCTGCACCACCGCAGCTTAATGCAATAAAATAGAGTACAAAGCTATAATGAAATAACTGAGATACAGTGAAAACTATAAATAAACATACTAGTTTTACAGCCCCCCTCAAAGGAAAACAGATCGAGAAAGACAAAAGCTGTACCAAGTAAGTACAACAAAATAATCTGACTAGTACTGTGTTTCTAGTTTGTTGCAATAACACTAATAGATATAATTTTGATCAGAATGTTTGGGGTTAGCGCCATATCTCTCAACTTATTTGATCAAGAAATCTAGGCAAAGCCAAAAATTATGGGGGGGCAAAAATCAGGAACAGATTTTAATCTAATTCACTTAAAACATAATAGAACATCAGGTTTTCCACAAGCATAACTTTTATTTGAACAATAACAAGTATAATATTCTAAGGACTGGCATTACTGACTGGCTGCAATCATGAGTGAGTTATCAGAAACTGAACAATTTTTATGAGGGACAGAGCAAAAAAAAATTCAAGAAAACTCAGGGACATTCTGCAAAAATAAGGATGATTGAGAGGTATGGGCAACACTCAGAAGGGAATGCCAGATCACAATAACTCATTCTTGGATTTGAATACTTTTTTGGATCAGTTGGATTTAAATGACACAGTTATTATTTTCTGAATGTTATTATAACTATCTGTGAATAAGTCTCAGCAGATGGCTTTAAGAATT
Organism: Protopterus annectens; assembly: GCF_019279795.1. NCBI lineage: Eukaryota > Metazoa > Chordata > Ceratodontiformes > Protopteridae > Protopterus > Protopterus annectens. The sequence goes on along the minus strand of NC_056725.1, from coordinate 493,804,243 downwards.
TGTAGTTTTAATGACTGCAATAATTAAAACCACATCTCCTTAAAGGGTCTATATTATATCATTGAACACTTAAAAAAGCGAACGCCGATTGATCAACCTAATTTAAGCGAAAGCTTACAATCTCGAACTGTCACATCAGCGATTTTTTTACCAGGGAAAAAAATCACTGATCCAAAACACATACACACAACACAAGCACACCAAACAAACAGAAATCCACACACATACACCTAAAATCTGATACCTAACCCTACACTAAACTATGCACACACCACTAACTACCCACTTACCTTAACCCAAACCCTAACCCTAAGGTCCGTCACTATCGCACACTCACCTCACCTGCTCCCTAACCCTAACTCACCTAAATCACCCTAGCACTCACATCCACACAATCGCACACTTACCTGAATCCGACTGGTAACTTAAACGGACAACCGAATTCTTTTCCTAGGAAAAAATTCGAGTTTCTGCTGCTTCGATATTTTGCAGTTTCGCAAAAATAAGTTTGATCAATCAGCGTTCGCTTTTTTAAGCGTTCGAGGATATAATATAGACCCTCCTTAAATTGTTATGCTGAGGGTTTTTTTTTCATTTTCAGTATGGTTTGACATTGCTATAACATCAATAGCCTGAACAAGTAAATGAATTAAAGACACTGCAACCATAATCAACGTGCCATCCTCAAATTATGGAACACTACACTACCTCTCATAATGTGGAATGAATGAGCAAAATAAGGAACATTTAGTAACAATTAGGGAAGGAGCTCACAGCATGGTTGAAATGTTACTTTATACTTGTTTTTCCACTTACCCAATTCTTCAACCATTGGAGACTGTCGGATGAAGCAATTCAAGCTGCAAATGTCCAAAGGCTCCAAACTGGCAGGCCAAGGGAAAAAAAAACAAAGTAACTGCAGTCCAACATCAGACAATCAAGTGGTATAGGTAAGAGCTTGTAACATCATGAATATCATACTATCCATATAAACAAGCAAAATAATTAAGGAAACTACAGCAATAGACAACCTTGTACCCTCAAAATGCAGAACATTATTACACTGTCTTGCACAATGTGGATCAGGTGAGTAAAATGTGGCACATTTGCTAGCAGCTATTAGGAAGCTCACATCATGGTTAAACTGTGGATTTTAAGTTATTTAATATCCACAGTATCTCTTTTCTTGTCAGAACAGTCATTTGGTTTCAACATAAAATTTTGCTTTAACACTATAAGACAAAAAAGTTTTACAGTAATTGTAACATATTGTGTTTTACCACATGCCCAGCTCTTCAAATATTAGACACTTGAGAGTATGTTGAAAGTCCAGCCTCCTCAAAAAAACAAATTCTCATATTATCTCTTCGCATCTCCAGTTAAAAATTCTCAGTGACAAACGACTTCAGCCTTCCTCCCCATCTCAGTTATTACTTCCTTCTATCCACTACATTGCTAATACTTTGACCCACAGACATTCATGAGTACACACACACACACACACACACACACACACACACACACACACACACACACACACACACACACACACACACACAAATGCACACACGCACAAACACACGCACATACACATACAAGCGCACACACACACGCACACACACAGACACACACACACACACACACACACACACACACACACACACACACACACACACACACACACACACACACACACACACACATACACACATCAGTTACAGCCACTTGTATGAGTGTACATCTCAGATATTTGCATGAGAACAAGTAAATTAATAAATTCATAAATAATCACCCAGAAATTTATCTCAGCTTGTTTATGTCAGAACCATACAGTGCAAATTCCCTCTGCCCTCTCAACGTCTTAGTTCTAGAAACAGAAATGAGAAACAAAATTAAGAACAGTTTTTAAATATCTCTTATATACTTCTTGGCAAATCCAAAAATAATAGGGGAGAAAAAGAGAGGGATACATTTTAAATATCCTTATTTTATCTTTTTGTTAACCAGGTAAATGCAATTGGTAAAGTGTCACTTCTCAGAGGTGACCCAGGAGCACTCAAAGTCACAAAGTAGGCAAATGGAGGTGAAAGTATTCAAACCCTGTACCATTGACTACAGGAAGCAGTTAATTAAAATAAGTTCCAGACAACTTCAAATCACTTATAATGTCAACAGAACAATATGTGTTGCATGGATGTGCATTCACTAAACAATAAACATTATGAAAGTATAATGACTAGCATTACTGAGTGACAGTAATCCTCAGTGACTCATCAGAAAAAATGTTTGAGCTATCTTTTGTTGACCAAGTTAGTCCCACTAGGCTAGTGGATTCTTTTCAGGGGAGACCTGAGGTGGTATTTATACTACTAAGGGAAATTTAGCCAGTAGGGGCTGTGGGATCTTTTAAACTCGCCTAAGATACTATAAAAGCAAGTAGATGGGACTTCTGTTTGACATCTTATCCAAAGGACAACACACTCAAGAGTGCAGCACCCCCTGATGCTGCATTGTAGTGTCAGCATTCAACCTACTTGGTGTGGGAATAGAATCCACAGCTTTCTGCAGCAAAGGTAAGGGTGCTACCCATTGTGCCACTGACATTATCTAAGTTTGTGATGGGTGAGGCCTATGTATGAGGCAAAATCAGTGATGTTCTGCAAAATCAGCACTAGATAAGACACAAACTACTGTAATTCACTTTTAAAAAGTTAACAGAACAGATTTTACAACAACATGCATTTTCTGAACATTTGAACAACAAAAACTATGACACTCTAATAAATGGAATTATTGACTGACTATAACTTCAATGATTTTTAACCCTCAGAGAGTTATTAAAAAAATGAAGACACAAGTGAAGGCCTGGCATTTAGTGCAGAGGGACTTCTTCCCTTAGGGAAGAGTACAGGGTTTGATTCTTTCTGTCACTTTTTCCAGATGTGTGACTTTTCTTCTTTCGGAGCTCACATTTATTGAAAATATATCTAGAAATCCATCAAACAACAACATTTATAGCCAAGTAGTATATAGTGAAGTGCTAATTAGTGGCTATCTGAAAGTTGCAGGAATACAAAAGACAAATGTGTAATGAATTTACTAACAGCTTTGGACAGCCTACGGGATGTGTGTCTTTTTTCAGGGGCAGCCCATGAGCCCTGTCAAGTGAACGGATTTGTTCAGACTCACACTAAACAAACAAAGGCTTAGAGAATCAAAACCTGCACTATATATAGCAACTCAACTCACAGCCTTACCTCACCTTCACTAAGCACTATTTCACACATTTGTGCCTGCAAAAGCAAATTAAATTAAAAATGCATTCATCGTTAATATTTTAACATTAATCTTGTAGACTTTATGATGTGCAGTTTATTCATAGACAAATAAGTACACTATCAACAGTCAACAAAACAAGGAAACAATGGATCATACTTAAAGAACATGCCTCGAATAATGATGTCCCTGTTTACAAATCCATTCCTTCCTTTACACTGTAACTATTCTGGAATGCAGGATGCACACATAAACACAAACACACCCAAATCTGACTATCAATTTTAAGCCCTTGTACTACTGTACATTCATAGGTTTGCTTGCAATAAAATGAATGAACAAATACATAGTGGCTGAGAAGTATATTCCAGTTCACCACAGTAAAAAACATACAGTGCATCCCATCACACCCCCCCCATGCCCTCCCAACATGTTAGGTGAAGAATCAGAGAAACAAGATTCAGCAATCAGGAAAAGATCTTAAATCGTTCTCTGATATACTTAGAAAGTTACATTAACAAGCATTTTTTTAAAGGACATAAAGTCTGATATGCCTAACATTTAGTGACTGTCTGTAGTCAAGAACAAATTGCCAGAAAGCCACAAATTTTACAAGGAATAGACCAAAATAATTCTCAGTTTCTTAGCTCAATAATTCTGTGCAAAGCCAAAAATAATTGGGGAGGGACAGAAAGGACAAATTAAAAATTATTTTTATGCATTTTTTAGCCAAGTAAATCCACTGTACAAAATTTTTAGGGTGACTTACTCACAGTTACATGTTAAGCGAATGGAGATGTGGGGTTGAAACACTGTACTCTAGCAACTGGTGTGGAGTATTAAGGTTATAGCCCGAGGGTACAGGGTTTGATTCTACCAATGTGTGACACTGACTAAGTCTCTTGATCAAGAACCTCCTACACACACACATGCACACATATACACAAAACTGCAGATGGGTGACAAACACACAGATCCAAAGTAAGGTACACATCCAGCATAGGCCATGCAAAGCAGGAAGTCTTCTATTAGCAAGGACTCAGGCATATAAAATGATCTACAGAAAAGTAAGCATAAAAGATCTTGCTAACACACAGGTCCTACAGCATGAAAGTCTATAAACTTTTGTGCCAAACCAGAACTGAACTGGTCAGCTAGGGTGAGGCAATGCAAGAAATGTTTATACTGCTTTAAAACTGGGCTAAGTTTACATCTTGAGAAAAAAAAGAAAGCTTGGGCAAAATGTTTACACTGCTTTAAAAATCAGCTTTTCTGTTTTTCAGCACCTGGTGAAATAGAGGAGAAAAAGCTGATTTGCCAAAGGTACCTGGCAAGACATTCCAGGCATAGGGGAAGATATTTACCATAGGTGTTATAGATTGGTATTTATTAAATAACTGATTTATTGTCCATGTTTGCCTTGTTGGTACTTAATTTAACTATTGCCTACAGTTTTTATATACTTACTGTAACACATACCATACCAATGCAGACTATCCTGTTCTGCCATCCATATCTCAGTGGCATGGTAATGGTAAATGATCTAACAATAGGTACTGCACCATTATCTTGGGGATCATTGTGCACTTCAGACCTCAGTGTTTGCTTTCCGTCATTTTCATGTCTATTGCTTTACTCCTGCCATTCATACATGGTGACCTGGACTGCCTGCCCTGCATTACTCATTCAGTAGCCAATCAAACTCCAATGCCAGTGCCAGCTACACCTTACATACTATGGGCATGCATCAGGCAGGTGGTTGGTTTACATTTTGGATGACCTATTTTATGTTACACTAATACCACTAGGTGTCCATGGCCTATGTGTATGATATTTTGGCTTTTGTGGCTAGGTTACCATGGCATGGTCACCCAGGTGACATGCAAGGAACTGTCTAATAGATCATATCTTCCACTTGATGGTAGCTCATTTGGGCAAAATATTTCATGCTCCTGCAGTTGTTTAGATCAGCTTCCATAGCCATATTGATCCCTCTTTGCAATCCATGCACTGTTCTTATGACAGACGCATGGGGGGGGGGGGACTTGCTGCATGGCACTTAATTTGCCCTTTATGGCACATACTGCTATGCTACATTTTGTCTGGCAGGTGTATTGTATTTTTTTCTCATTTCATAGTTAACAGATGTTTACTGCTCCAGGGATTGCTTTGACAACCAGTGTATTACACATTAGGAATAACTGCTTTTGCTTTTGTGTTTCTCCCTATTTTTCATTCTCCTTTCATTTTTATTTTTTTTTAAGTCCTCTTCATTTCTGTTTATATTTTATGCAGTTTCTGCCATGGCAGAAGATGTGGTGAGGTAGCAGCTGCTGTAATGTCCACCTGTCTTGTCTTTACCTCCCAGTACCCCAGCTGTAACCAGACCTGACTCTCAGCAGAGTGATGTAAGATATCCAACAGGAGATAACCTGAAGGGTCCCCAGGTGTTCTCTGGTGGTCTGTCGCTGGTGGTGGTGGTGGGGTAGGCTTCCCATTACAGTCCACACCAGTGTGTTGTAATATCTCACCCTACAGTAAGTGGAGGGCCTGGTCAGGCACTAGCAGGGCAAACACTCTGGCAGCCTAGACAGTGTCTTCATGAGACTGGCCGAAACAAGCAGCTGCCTAGATCTAACCGATTGGCAAACTTTAACTGGACCGAGCCATGAAGGTGGTCATGGAAGTGGCCCACCTTAGTTTGGGTGTGGCACTGTACAATATGGCCATCATCTGTCATCACACCCTGTCAGCCATCATGGTGTTGTCTTTCCATATCTGCCATATCTATCACCAGTTTGTAGTCCAATCCTCCCCATCATTATCTTCCCCATGTCAGTATGTGTCTCTGCTATGTGTTTCCCACCCCTATTTGAGTCAACACCTACACTCTTGGGCTTTCTCTGTCTTTTGTGTCTGTTTGTCTGCATTCATAAATGTGAAATAATGCATTTACGAATGCCCTTTTTTGCATGCATGCTTTATGTATGTTACTGGGCTGCTCAGGTCACGTGATAGCCATCAAGCAGTGCTGAACATTATGCAGCCTGTTGAATTTTTGGTGTCATATTCTCTGACTAGCTTAACCTTTTATTCATAATGCATTATTAACAAGTTTTGCACTGCATTACACTGCTTTGACTTCTCTATTTCTGCATTTTTGTGTTCATATAAGTGAATTTTCTGAATTCAGCCCAGTGTTTCACACTTTTCAAATGCCTTGCCTAATGCAATAAATTACTTGCATTTGGTTTATTAATTACAGCTACCATAAAATAATCATCTCCTTTTCAAGCATGAATATACTACTTTGGAATCTCGTACATTAAGTTATACCATGGTATGTATTGTGCAGATATAAAATATTGCATTGTATGTAATACTACACAGGATGTCAAAGGGCTCATATTCCCCATTTGTATTCTAATACCTCTGGGAGATAATGTGCTGTGTGAGCCTTATATTGCAGCAAATTAGATATAATTAACTACCAAAGCTATGCAGTGTACTTCCTCCATACCATTTGTAAACTAATACAGTAACCATGCTTATAATGCTCATTGTATTTTATGTAATCATCATCATTATCATCATCCCCTTTTTCCCATTTACATGGGGTCAGGGTATCGTATTAACTGTCACCAACTCTCTCGATTCAGTGCCACTCTCCTGCCTTCTTTAACACTCATGCCTGATTGTCACAGATCTTCTTTCACACAATCCATCCACCTCTTTGCTGGATGCCCTCGCTTCCTCTTACCTTCTTCCTGTCTGTCCCAAATCTCCCTCA